>NC_068364.1:86719351-86857683 GCF_020536995.1 Dreissena polymorpha
ACGGCCGTGTTACATCACAGCAGACAAACACTAGGGTTAAAATAATAATTCCTGTATAACCTAGCTAGTTTATGTCAGTAAGGTATAATCACGTGCCTAGCGACCGTACTCAAAATCAGTTATAAAATAGTAAAAAAGTTGTTGATATAAATACACCAATACTAACATTCTTCATTTATTATAAGTCTAAATTCAAAAGCAATTACTCTAATAACTTGTATTGTTTGCTTTGTTTGACTGGCGATTTGTACGGAAAACGTATTTACCGCCTAGCTGTGCAAAATTAATGTGATTGTCAGAAACGTACCATACGTGTCATAATTTATTACGTATTTTATATTATTGTACAAAGACGGGAATAATTTAGATGACACCTATGTGACAAAAAATATGTGTCATATTTCTTTAAACATTTTTTTTTTCAATTCTAACATCAAGTTTATTGATCTCTTTTTTTTCTTTGAGCATGTTCTGTTAAATCGCCTAGAAAAATTGTGGAGAGCATAAATTAACAGATTTTATAAATAGAATGCGGTATTATATTTGTTACCGTTTCAAAAGATTAGTCCGATAAAAAGAACATTCGGTATTTATACGTAAACAAACAAAATCAATATATTAGGGACTATTCAAATTAGATGTGTCATCATAATATAAGTTAATATGTATTGTATATGTACAAAAGCTCGTTGTTATGTATTTATAATATACATTATTATTTTAAAAAAGGGAGAAATTTATTACAAAACGGGTTGTTACTGTCGACCCGAAATGTAATAATGCATCGCAACCCACTTTGTAATAAATTATTACATTCATGATTTGTTGGTGGAGTCTATAAGAACACAGGTCGGGGGAACAGTCAATACCTACTCTAATACTAATTTAAACATGAAAATAACTTCTAAAAAAAGTCTGTATGTCTGATTTTATGGACATGATAAAACTTATTACATTTCGGGTTTTTATTACAAAACGGGTTGTTACTGTCGACCCGAAATGTAATAATGCATCGCAACCCACTTTGTAATAAATTATTACATTCATGATTTGTTGATGGAGTCCTTAAGAACAAAGGTCGGGGGAACAGTCAATACCTACTCTAAAACTAATTTTAAACATGAAAATAACTTCTAAAAATGTCTGTATCTCTGATTTAATGGACATGATAACATTTATTACATTTCGGGTTGTTATTACAAAACGGTTATGTTACTGTCGACCCGAAATGTAATAATGCATCGCAACCCACTTTGTTATATATTATAACATTCATGATTTGTTGATGGGATCTATAAGAACAAAGGTCGGGGGAATACTTACCCTAAATACCTACTCCAAATACCTACTCTAAATAAGCACTCTAAACAGTGTAAATACCTACTCTAAAACTGATTTAAACTTGAAAATGAATTTAAACACGACTGTATCTGGGACTTTATCGAACATGGTCCAATTTATTACATTTCGGGTTTTTATTTCAAAACGGGTTGTTACTTTGACCCGAAATGTAATAATGCATCGCAACCCACTTTGTAATAAATTATTACATTCATGATTTGTTGATGGAGTCTATGAGAACAAAGGTCGTGGGAATAGTCAATACCTACTCATAAACTAATTTTAAACATGAAACTAACTTGATTTAATGGACATGATAAATTTATTACATTTCGGGGTTTTATTACAAAACGGGTTGTTACTGTCGACCCGAAATGTAATAATGCATCGCAACCCACTTTGTAATAATTAACATTCGGGTTTTTATTAGAAAACGGGTTGTAACATGTATACGCCCTATGTGAGAATTCCTTATTGTCAAAGGAGTGCAACGGGTTCAAGAAAATACCCGCATTCTCGATTCGGATAGAAAATAAATCGAGTTCGGTCCCAAGAACGGGTCGAGCATTCGAAAATATTGCTATGTTAAATATGTTCATGCAATATGTTCATTTTTTATATGTTAAAACAATATGTCAAACGAGTTAAATTGATGTAATTCATCTCTGAACACATTTCAATTATTCAAAACTACTTTTTTGTAAGATCAGAGTGTATGTTTGTTTGTCAACCTTTTCTTAAAAGTTAATTTATATGATTCATTAATATGTTATTGAATGTATTGACAGTAATTGTTATTCAATACAGTAATCCCAAACTTAAATGCACGCCACAACTAACATAAATGGGACTCATCGGTTGGTTAAGGTAATAATAAGATAAAATGGTATTTTTGCACTCAAAATATATCTACGCTTTGTAAAAGTACATTATTTCTTGATTGAAATAAGGATTATATCATGTCAATCTACTTTTCATTTCACTTTGCTACTGTGTTGAGTTTCATTTAAGCATTTTCTATTTTCAAGAGTATAATTATTTGATATAAATGTGATATAATTCATACACAGTTGTGCCATTCATGAAATGGATGTTATCCATGTCGTTATGGATGGAGTGTGGTAGTGCATATGTTATTATTAGGTTGATTAATGATCAGTAATTGAAATAAAGCATGCTTCAAATTGTGTCTCTGATTGATACTCGGTTACGAAATATTATGAAAAAAAACAAGTACTCCATTTAAATGAATGTGTTCCGGAATATATGTTATAAACCACGTTTAGCTAGGCTGCCGAACTGCAGACTTGATTTGGCAATAAACAAGATTGAGAGTATGTGGGGAAACATCTTTCCCTGTAAGTATTAAACATATGTGTATGTACTATTCTTTCTGCTGATGGTATGCTGACGACTTAATTGATTCTTGATTGCTCGTTAATTGGACGTCTTACTTGACACTGCCAGATGAACTCACACTGCCAGACTGCTAGGCTGCTAACATCACAATGCAAATTTGCTTTGCTACATGACTACTTAATCCTTGCAGCTGGTCTGCTGATTTTACGCTTCAAAACACCTTTGCTTTGTTACATTTGAGTTTACGCTGCCAGACAGCTGAACTAACACTGCAATAGTGCTTTGCTTCTTCACTGTTGAGATGACACTGCGAGATAGCTGAACTAACGCTGCAATACTGCTTTGCTTCTTCACTGTTAAATTTACTGTGCCAGACAGCTGAACCAACGCTGCAATAATGCCCTGCTTTTTCACTGTTACGTTCATGCTGCCAGCCAGCTGAACTAACGCTGCAATACTGCGTTGCTTCTTCCCTGTTGAGTTCACGCTGCCAGACAGCTGACATAACACTGCAATACTTCTTTGCTGCTTGCATTTTGCGTTCACGCTGGCAGACAGCTTAACTTACGCAGCAATACTGCTTTCCTTATTGACCTTTGAGTTCATCCGTTGAATTTTCTGTTTTTTTTTACAACAAGAATCCTTACACGATTTGACCATCATCCGACGGAGTGAGTGCGTATTTATAACCACTATTCACTTTGCATATTTTGCTATCTGAAACGTTCGCACCACCCACACCAACAATAAAATATACGTCAACCAGTGTCCGAAAAAAAATCTTATTTTTCAGGTAGCCCACTGGGCTATCAATTAAAATATTTGGTAGCCCATTAAGTTTACCTACAAAATGATGAGAGGCAAGATTTCATCTTTATATTATTTCTTCATTTACATATACATGCATACATATACATATACATACATATACATTATACAGCAAGTAGTCTGATGTGCACAGTCAATATCATAAATTACATATCACAAAAACGCCCGTCCGCGGTGTTCACTTTTACCGATGGGTGACATTTCGCGGGGGGCGGACACGCTATTAACCGCGGTGTTCGGCGAACACCCGAAATCGCCGCGATTGCACGCTATCGTTCACGGGAACACCAGTGATCACCGCAGCCTCTGTAAACACCTGTCTGCGAGAGTCATTCGCGCGTTTTAATGTAAATGTACAAAAGAAAATCATATACTACGTGTAAATATTACATGTATGTGCACGTGTATGCGTCAACATTTAAAATTATAAACGTTAATATTCAACGTCAACATCGAATTATAAAGCAACATCAGAACAGTGAAACAGCTTTTCATTTGAAAACTGTCGCTTTATTTAAATTAAATGCGGTATATAAGATCTATTTTAACCAAAAATAAACACTGGCAAAAGAAAAATGTAGCCCGTCCCCGCTTATATATATAATTATCACCAGATCGTTCGAGGCAAATCATTTAAATACAACATTGTACAGGCAAAACAACAACTTGCTTCGAATGATAAAGAAGTATTGTATGTTACCCCAGAGAATTATACATATATTATGTTTTATTATTATTTTAAATTATATTTTACATTATTAGTAATATATTATTATATGTTTGTATAGTTTTATTCATCACATCATCACATTTTACTTATTGGTATACACGTTTGGTAAATCCTGTGTTTGTTTAATGGTCAGTGAATTAAGGACGCAAACCAAATTAACAGGTTGTCCTTATATACATAATTATCGTTCGTGGCAAATCATTTTGATAAAACTGTGTACGTGCAAAACAACAACTTGCTTCGAGTGATGAAGAAAATATGGTGTGTTACCCCACTGGGTTATTTTAATATATATTATCTAATATTATAGCTTAATATACTTATAGTATTGTTAACGCATTCATGTTGCCTTTGTAGGTGTCAGGCTGTCTAACCTCAGCAAAGAGCGAGTGTAAACGTTCGTTTTATGTTCTGCTAGTTCAATAAAGTTTAAATGTGTTCATAGAACTCTAACTATGATGTAAATACTCTTTCACTTGTCGAAAATTAGTCCGTCCTTGACTTAGTTAAACCGAGCTTTTGGGACAATAAAAACCTTCCGTGGAATCATGTACCTTCGAATATCAAATACCGTCCGCAACAATAAAAGTGCATTAACGTTTAACTTAATGACTTGTAGCGATCATATATCGCAACAATAGTCGAGTATATGATACTGATACTCTTGAAAATTGATGTGTTCACAATGCGGAGATGCGTTTTTTTAAATAACTGGCGTTTATTGTGGCGCCTCATGTTAAATTGTGCACAAGTTGTACAAGTGTATTACTGTTTGCATCATAAGGACATTTCGTAGCTGTTACGGATTATTTTATATTCCAGATCATCCGTTAACTCATTACCAACCACACACGTACATCAATATTGACGACCAGTTGTAAATCAAGCTGTATTCACTGTTACTTCAAGGTTGCCTCATGCATAACTTTGGCATTCCCGTCTGTAATTGGACAGGTTTTATTATTTATAAATGCAAAACCTTTTTTATTACCAAAATATAATATGAAACGCTGTCAAGATGGATTAATGTATACGAGCGCATCACGTGACATTGCTTGAGTAGAAATTTATATTTATGAATTCTAACAACAGGTTGTATATTTATTTCATATGGACTCATTCATGTTTACTTCTTTATATACAACGCCAAATAAAAGCGGCAAATGCGCTAGGTAGAATTTGATACGAACGAATAAGAATTTGACCTGTTTTATTCATCATTTCTTCGCATTTTAATTGTTGGGTAAATCATGTGTTGGTTGAATGATGAGTGAATGAGGTAGTTTGCAAATGTATGCCTTTCGTCCCGCTTCAAGAGAAGTAAAATGCAATTAAAGATTCTTGTCACTGGGCGATTTGCTTTCGTTTTATTTTCTATTTTATCCAGATAAGTGTAAATATTATTGGAGATCAAAAGCACAATTCACTTTCTTTAACACTTTTGCATGCTGTGTCTTCTAGGACATTCCACTTAAGTATGTTTATTAAGGTAAGTGTAAAGATATATGTATATCCAATTTACAAAAACTAAGTATTTGGATATAGGGTCAAATATAAAAAATGCCCAACCTAGTCCAGGGGTAGGTGTTTTCTATCAAGTGTAAAACAGTCACTGGCTGGTAAAAAGTTACAACAGTTTGCAAGAAGTTGTTATTTGCAATTTACAATGTGTGTCACGTAATCGTTCATAATTCATAGACGACACATAGTTACTAACAATGTTCATTACTCTAAAATTACCGGTATGTAGCCTATCATTCGATATCTCGTCATGCGCGAATTGCCAAGATGACGAGATTTGTATTAACTACCATTTTCTCGTGTCACGCATGGGACAAGTCGGTCCCTCTCTATTTATGTTAATTTCTCTGCATAATACAGGATAAAATATTCAACAACACCATGTATCAGTTTCTAGTCTAATTTAATGTCTAACATACTTAATATTTTCGGTTATACAAATACAGTCTGATAGCTACATGATCATATCTTTCTCGATCCGTACACCTCCAAGTCTAAACGCTAACTGTCTTGTTTCCCTCTAACATCTGGCCCGTGAAACTCAGTTATGAATCCCATTGGTCAGTGTTCTATGTGTCTTTATTTCTAATTGGCTGAATTACAATCTGGAGAAGTCACTATTCAAGTATGCACACGTTAATGAGCGTTGTGGTACAAATAATAAATAATGCAAATACAGCCTAAGGCTTGTGTCAACAGCATTGTAACCCCTTTGTTGTTAATGCATACTCGCTACTTATATACTTGTCAATATTTCGTACATAAAGAAAACCCAAATATTTCACCCAATTTCTCATCATTATTTGACATGTGGAAATAATAACACATTTCGTTCTTGAAAAGAAGCCAATAGGCTCCCACAACCTTATTCGAATATATGACATTGATACTAATGGCAATTGATGAGTACATAATGCGAAAATGCGTTTTTTTTTAAATACCTGGCGATTATTGTGCCGCCTCAAGTTATTTTGTGCAGAAGTTGTGAAAGTGTATTTCTTTTTGCATCTTGAGGAGACGTCTGTAGCTATCAATGAATATCGTTTGTATTCTAAACCATTAGTAAACTCATAAGCAATCACACGCGTAGTAATAATAATAGCAATAAGTACTTAATTGTCAAATGTGGCCTACATATCACATATTAATATCGGGGAATCACTATGTAAAATTTCGCTTTCATCTCACGAGTTAAGTTCATAGTCTTTTATTTTGGCTCGATTGCATCGAAAGCATCAGGCTTACTGAAACGCTCTCGAGTCCGTTTCCGGGGCCTAGAGCCAGTACTTGGTGTCTTGAGAGAGATTTTAAGAACGCTCCCACAGTGGGGATCGAACCCATGACCTCCCGGACAAGTTGTAAATCAGGCTGTATTCTCCGTGACGTCCAGGTTGCCTCATAAATAATTTGGAGTGGCATTTCCTTTTGTAATTGGACAGGTTTACATAATTTCCTAAAATAATGTTAAACGCCGTCTAGATGGATTAATGCATATGAGCGCATTAAATGGCATATTTAAGTATTAATTTATATTTATGTATTCTATAATTTATACGTTTTGTATATTTATTTCATATTGTCTTGTACGTGTATACCAAAAAATAATATGTGATGAATGAAACATGTCAAATTTTATTCGTTTGCATTAAATTCTGCTATTGTTTTACAATTATTATTTTATATTGATTAAAATATCATGACTGGTATATTTCATTCTTGAAAAAAGTTCATATTTTCAGTATATTCCGTAACACAATTTCGCGATGTAAAAACGACAGTATATCGCGAAAAAAAGTGACATAACGATAAAAACGCAAGATAACGCAAGTAGATGGATCATTTTATATATAAAATAATGACTTTTCACTAAGCAAGCACAATTTGCATTCCTGGGTTCACCACGATACGATGATGATCAATCTACTTGCGATATTTATAGTTAAGGGGAAGTCCCCTGTTATCTGTACCCAGTAAATTTTATTACCGAATATACTAAAAATATGAAACAACTTTTTTCAAGTAATGTAATATACCAGTCTTGATATTTTAATAAAAAATACAGTATTTTAGAACTTTTTGTTTCCGTCAATCGATGATGACGGTCCCTTTAATATCTGTATTAATTCAATACTCAAAGAACAATCAAAGTCAAAAGACATACTATTTCGAATGTAATATGACAGCAAAGGCTTCAATAGTTATTCAAATAATTATAATATGTTTAAATTCTATCACGTCACAATAGTCATACCAACTATATTATAGTATAAGCAATATGTCCACACCGCAATGAGCTTTGATATGCTATGTAAGAAAATGGTCATCTGTAATGTTTCTTCAAATAACGCGTCTGGGATAAAGACTGGTTACGCCATAGGAGTTGCATGTTATTGATATGTTGGCATGTATCCGTCCGTCAGTGCGTTAGATCGGTGGAAGTTTGTTTCGAACTTAATTTTAAAAAGAAGTACTGCTAGATAAATCAAATTGTCAAAACATATATTCATCATGATAAGCTTTTGCAAAGTTGAGATGTAAGAATCATAACTGCATTGTTGCTGCTGGGATAATTCTCGATAAAGAGCATGAACAAAAAAACTGTGTGCTTGTTCAAATGGTGAGAAAAGGAGTTTCCCTTTATGACATTAATAAAAAAATTAACATGAGTACACACATTTAAAAAAAGAAAAATACATTCCACTATATGTTACTACCACGATAGCCGAAACCGGTACGTCGTACCGTGCTTACACGCACGTTTTCACACCTGGTGTGTAACAAGCCTCTTCGTTTTAAGGCAATCGCCATAACCACTGTACACCTCAGCGCATACCCATTAACGAGTAATCTCTCTTCTTTGAATCTAGGGCTAAAACAGAATTAGTCATACAGGCAAGCGCCTTTTTCATGATATTGTTGTTTTTATAACCGAATTTACCTCTCTTTGTAAATTACACATGACGATTTAAGCCTTTACAACTACGATATCCTTGGTTCATTTGAATAAATAACATAACGTGCATATTTGTACGTAACAATAAACTATAATATAAAGTAACAATCAAATAAAAGATACCTTTACCTTTCATAAAGTTATTATAACACTAAAAATATAGAGCCTTTATGGGATAAACCACATTCGTCAATTTTATCATATTCGAGCATTTGAAATCAGCATTTATTTTCATATGAAAAATGCCACTATAAATATTGACATTTTAGACAATATTGATATGCCCTGCATATAGGAACATCAAATGTACCTAACATTTGTTTATACATATTATAAATATAACTTAACTTACCCATTGCTGTACAACTCATGTGTTGAATATTTGAGCAGCCATAATTTAATTTGCATGTGAACTGGTTCATTTCACAGAGCACCATACAAACAAAAGACATAGCTGTTTAAAATCATTTCATCCGTTTAATGCAAAGTCCACTGTTGTTGTTGTTGTTACTGCATTTGATCTTCGATTTTATGTCATTATATCTAAGTGTGTTCACACGTATTGCACTAACATAATGTTAAGTGATCATACCTTGTTATCTTCGTCGTATATCTATTTTAACATGCATAAATGAGTACATTTTCGTAGGTTATTGTCAGACCATTCTCATTTCTGATCTGGTCGCAGCCATTTGTCGCGTTGCATTATGGTCAGGTTTGAACTATTGTCTGCAGTGAACTAAGCATGAAACAGGTTATTTTTAGATATGATGTAATCTCTGTTAAATACTTGTTTAAAGTGGTGTATCCATCTTTCTAAGCGCCCGAAGATTGTTTTACATAAATTTTTGTTCAAAATCCAATATGGCGGTGTCTTTTGGCGTGATGTCGTTTCAATGCATTTCGAGCGTTCATGACCACTTTTTGTGGTCAATCGACGTCATTGACCCATTTTTTGGGGCAATGACCATTTATTTTGGGTACATGACCAGTAATTTTGGGGCAGGCGACCAAGAATTCTGGTCGGGCCATAAAAACTGGGCATTGACCAACCTTTTGGGTCGCTCGAGTATTTAAGGTTCCAGGAACTTTATTAAGTAATTCAGTCAGGCCATAACATCAAGGGCATAAGATCTTTTATTAATTATTCAGAAACTTGTAAGAAAAACTTAATATAAACTGAGTTCATATTAATTGCTACTGTAACTAAATAATAGACTTTAACCCAACAAAGATATCTTATATTAATATATTAAAGATTGTTTATTTTATTTAAAACGTATACTCTTGTGGTGAATGAGTGTTGGACACTTGCGTGAGAGAATTGTTTAAAATATTTGACTTGTTTCTGAGAAATCATCGTATTGTGTGGTGTATTTGAACCGTTAAGAAATGTACACTGTTAATGTTTACGCTGTGTTAATGAAAATATAACTTCTATGAATTTCGACGTTAAAGAATAAAAGATTAATGAAGTTTTAAAATGACTTGTTTTCCTCGTTTTAGTAAATAAGCGTAAGAACCACATTATTATTATTGAACTATTATTGAACTATTCCTGACAAGAATACGGAACAGTTAGCTCGCAACAATATTAACTGCATTCATAATATTCAGTATATTTAAAAAAATGCAAAATTTTGAATGAAAATAAAAATATGACTAGGGAAAAGTTACATCATTAATTACTTCGTGTCTGGCGATAATCGGTCCAAAAATACTTTACTATTTTCTAAAGCATAAGGTAAATATCTAAATACTAAAGTTTTGAGA
Source organism: Dreissena polymorpha (assembly GCF_020536995.1). Lineage (NCBI taxonomy): Eukaryota > Metazoa > Mollusca > Bivalvia > Myida > Dreissenidae > Dreissena > Dreissena polymorpha. The sequence goes on from NC_068364.1 coordinate 86,729,857, forward strand.
CGACATCAAGAATAATTATACATTCAATATATTAAAGGTTAAAGGTGCGTTTTATAGTCTGCTTCGATAACGAATGCATCCTCAGCCAACTTCGACAGTAACCCCCCGATCACTCGGATTTAAGTCGTCCGTTTACATATGGCACCGAAGGCAGCCACGGCACATTGACTTATTTCCCTCACAGGTACCCATTTATACACCTGGGTGGAGAGGAGCAAGCGTGGGATTAATTTTTTGCTCAGAAAAATCTAGTGCCCCGAGCGAGATTCGAACGAGGGACCTTCCGATCCCTAGACCATCATCCTACCACTAGACCACTGTCCCCAGTATTATATAAACATAAAGTAAACTTATACAACAAAACATTGTGGTGTCGGCGTGGTTATATTGTTTGTGGTGTGTAGCCCTAAAACAATCTTCTGGCACTTCGTCATGTTCGCGGATATGAATTTAGAGTTGGAAAAATGACAATGTCTATTAAATTGTTCTATTTTGAGACAATACTGACATAATTAACACATAATTATTGTTTATTTTTCATTAAACATTGAAATCAACATTGCAGAAAAGTGTCGATATTGCCTATGTTCGTCCATATCCGCACTTTTCGGTCATATCCGCGGATATGAGTCATATACGTATTTTAGACGGACCGCTTTTTTACCCAAATACCTACCCAAATGTGTGACAACTTCTTATTTACGAAAATCCCGAATAACTCTTTTTCCTTTTACCCTTTTGCCAGTTACTTTGCTATACGTGGCCATGTAAGCTTAGTGAATAAAACGGCGTTACACTTAACTTAAATGCAGTAAAGTAGCTAACTACACCATGATCATCTTAAAACGAAAACCCAAAATGGTAAGCAGAATAGATATAAAACTTTATCACGAAACACCCTTCTTTAACACAAATCAAAATTAATCTCGAATACTCGTTTGGATCAGATTGTTTCCATACGTGTTTATTAATCCATCGCAGATCAATAATGAGCCGCTTTTTATCATTGCTTTCAATGGAGACAGATGGTGGATTGAAACACGAGCATAAAATCAGATTTTTTATACCAAATCCCATTCAAACAAATCTATAATTGCTTTCCTAACTGATTCCCTTGTATCACAAGCCGATTTATTGTTTTGTATCGATACTCTTTCGGGTAAAGAATAAAGTGGAATCGTATAACCATATTTACAAAATCAATAATAAATTGTTTGGCGCAAATGTTATTCCTAAATTGGATATGTTCTCTCAATATATAATTAACAATAATACTACTGGTATCACTACTTCCTGGCCTGAGCATTCGCATGCTGACATCTGAAGCATGAACCGAGCTGGGGACTCCATTCAGAGAAGCCACGAAAAGAACCAATTGACGGTGGTGTTGGCCTCTGAGGTAACGGGTACGGCACCGGGCGAGTTCCTTCCTGTCCCTCAAGCAACTGTCGAAGTACGTCCGGGTGTCCATACAGGACGGCTGTCTTTTTTTTCCACTTCGTCTGCATAACCTTCTTTTGCTTTAAGCATAAGAATCCGCCCTATTGATTCCACAGGGATCATTAGGAAAAATTATCTACATTCTATAACAATAAAATTTTGCCACATCAATGCGTATGTGCAAAGCGTGAAGGATATAACACTGATCATTGTAAGAAACTCCGAACTGCTCTCTGAATATATTTATAAGACACATAGACACAAATTGCGACCCAATTACAAGTACGCGTTAAAATCCATTTCGCAGAATTTCGGTGTCTTTACTCGTCAGCAAAAATCGTCATGGGAAGACATAATAAACTATTGATAAACGTGATTGCACCGATTTGTTTGCATAATAAAAAAAAACGAACACCACCGAAATAGCATGTTTTCTAAATTAGAGGGAAATCATTTTATTATTTTACCACGAATGATTGCCTTACTCGGTCAGCTTGTCTGGAAATCGGTCCCGAACGCCGAAATAGGCTACCTTAATATCTAGTTTGCTGGAAATAACACAGCTTGAAAATAATTTCATAACGAAAAGAATTGTGCTTGGATATGTGTTTAACAATATGCGATGAGATTTGTAAAGACATGTGTCGTGCGAAAATAGGTCCTATGCTATATTCGGCCTGCATAGCTATGGCCCAGCCAATCTGCGCATCTCGCAATCTGAGATACGCAATGAGGTTATGCAGCCTTTCGTGATTTAATAACGGACAGCTTTGCCTCTTACCAGACTGCGGGCTTGACTTGAGCTGCGCTGGTCAAATCGCAATAAGACCTATTTTCGCATGACGCGGCTATGAAATTGTGATTTTAATGTGTAGAAAGTAAACTGCGTTTAAAATAAAATATTGTCATACCATATATTTCGATGGTGAAGAAATAAGGCATAACAAACCATGTGAGGATACATGTGATGTAATTTCAGGCACTACAAGTTTTATCTACGAATACTATTTTGTTGTTTGACTGTAATGTCACACATTTCATGCTGCGGATATGCGACTAACGAGCGAATATTTAAACCATTGTTTTCTATTTATTTATTTTAAAACGAAAATGTTCTAATTTTATTTCAAAGTGAGCATTTATGCAAATTATATTTGTTAACGATATTTCTAGTTTTATATAGTTTTTAGGTTTTAGGGATTTTGAACTATTGTTTTCGTTGTTTGTAGTATACAAGTATTTCTTGCTGATCTCATGTCCAATGTTTTATAAATTGAGAACTGTGAATAAGAAAAAAACGTATTACTTTGAATGTGTAGTTATAAACCGTGCGATTGAGAATACAGGAGATATCGCCACTACCTGTTGATAACCTAAGAACGATGTGTGTTGATAGAGAAGTGAGCTTCGAAAATCGGCTGATATGCCGAAATCATTATTTCAATGGTCATAGTCACATATATTAATATACACGTAGGATCAAAACATTATATTGCAACACATGTATACCTTAGTGGGTGGGGTAATGTTTATTTACTGTTTGATATTTAACCTATGTTTCGAATGCTGTCTGAAAGTTAAGCTTTAGTATTGTATGAGACTCTTATGATAACAGACTTGAAAATTTACCTGGATTACCAGCTACGCAATTGTTTGAGTTTAAATCCAGATTTTTGTAAAGTTATTGTACACATGTTCACTTAGTGTTATTTATCCCTAGGTGGCATTGTAGCTGAGAATGACGTAAGCAATCTGCTGTCAACTGTTTTTATACTGTGTTAATTTTTATTGTTTTAAAATACTATTTGCATTTAAAATAGCAAATATGCATGTTATTTATGTAGTATCATATATTATATTGTTAATACATATTGAAATGTTATATTTTTCATTGAACAATCCAAAGTTATTGGTGATTCTGACAGTCTTCTGCTGTTCACGTTATGACATTCTAATACTTAGCAGAATTCTGCGGTAACATAATTTCTGAGAGTATAAAAGGCCGTGAGTTCTGAGTTGGAATCACTCTAACCAGAACGGTTGGGTCGGGTCGGTAGGTGGTAACGCAAAGATAGGAGAATTAAAGAAAGACAAAAGCTTTGAAAGTTGATGGTTTGTAATTAACAACCTCATAAGAAAAAGAAATAACATACAAAAATAACAGAAACACTTGCAGAATATAACAGAGGAACTTGCAGAATTTTAACAGAAAACTTGCAGAATTTTAACAGAAAACTTGCAGAATTTTAACATAATTATATAACTATAACTTTTCTCATAAATGTATTATGTTCATAAATGTGTGATATGATGAAAAAAAAAAGATATGTTTGACAAAATTTATAAAAAGTGTTTATTTTTCACTTCTTAACTAGAAGAAATTTATCTTGACACGCTTCGCTACCGCTTCCGAAAATATTTTACTTTCACAAAAGTCAGAGTCGTGACAATATGTGTTCAACTGACTGATTTGATATGATATTTTGTGGACAATTTTGAGGGGTTTGAGAGCTGGATAGCAACTGAAAAGGGGGTGGGTATAGCGAAGGCAGGGGAGATTATTTCCGAGTAAATATTGATTTATGTACAATAGTTTTGGCGACATATTTATAAAGTCCCGCGCGAGTGTTATTCCCTGCGTTTAGTATTGTTTAAAGAGTTGTTACGACGAAAGATATGTAATATAAGTGCGATCCTACCCTCTTTTTCGAACGGTTTTGTATTGGCAATCGTTCCATAGGATGATATGGTGCAAGAATTTAAGTACCCGATTATTGTAGAGACTTAAATAACAGTCTGAACGGATTTTTCGTACAACGACGCGTGTGCTTTACATGAATCAAACAAAAAGGTACTGTGTTTGAGATTCCACAACATTTTATACATGACAGTTATACATGCAATTACTATTTCCCAGAAAAGCAAAAATGTAATTGTTTCAACAATTACAACAATTACAATTTTTAATATGGTGTACAAACTAAGTGAACAATATGATAGACCTAAATGAAAAACACTCCAACAACACAAAAGGGGATCAACTATGTAAAATCTAGAATTCACTATTGAAAAAGTTGTATCCCATGTTCCATTAGCTAAATGAATAACAATGCAAATAATAGATACAAAGTCGACAAACACGTTCAAAACCCCGAATTCTACGAACAATAAAGCTAAAAAAACATTCAGGTCACAACATCATAAAGTTACTGCAAATGAAAGTAATATGCAATTACCTTTACAAAACAGGACAAGACATACGAAACAACATACAATGAATAAATAAAGACTTAGAAAGCAAAATACGCGTTTTATAAACGGATGACTCGCATTGAAAGGGAGATAACTTTACATATTACACTTGATTTATTATGACGATGTTATTGTCTCTGTCCCTTAAGGTCATTTTTAGAGTCTAAATTGTAATTCAAGAAGTAAGTATCCTGACCTGTTGTCACATCATGTTGCATCAAATAATATATTTTCTATTGTAGGACAATCAATATAAGGTGAATTATCATATGTAAAGGGACCATTTCACGTTTAGGTGAATTCATAAAATTGAAAAAAATAGTTGGTCAGATTTGCCAAATTTCGTTGTAGTTAAGATGTTAGCTAGGAAACAGTAAAACTGAACATTTACTAGGCTCTGAAATATACAGTAAATCCATCTTTTGACGATGTATAACCTGAAAATTGTATAGTGTTACAAACGCGCAACAATATAGTAATTGTGAGAGTTCTGTTGTTAGCGTTACATTTTGTGGCATTACGAAGATCACATAATGTATAAAATACACAGCTAATCAAATGAGCACGGATGGCTGAGTCGTTATTGGCTTCACTTTAACTCCAATGGTCAGTGGCTCGAGCCCTGATGAGGGGTACTTTTTTATTTTTTTAATTATTTTTAATAGAGTTTTTAAGTTCCAATGTTAATATTTCAATTTAATTCATTTAATAACAAACTGCGATACATTCCAAAATCTATGAAAAGGTCCCTGTAAGATAATGCCGGCACGTTTAGAATGCTCTATCGCAGGTAAGTCTGAGCTGTAATATAACATGCGATTTAACCGGTCAAAGCGACACAAATATAATTATGTATTTAAATGATGTTATTTCTTATTTTCATAAAGTATCAAACAATTATTGAAGACAGAAATATACTAGTAATATTAAATCTGCTTATATAGTATATTCACTACGGAATACCGTAAGGGCCATCGTGGTTACACAATAAAATTCACAGGGCGACAATGCGATAGTGCGATAGTACGAATGCAACAATGCGATTGTACGATGGCGACAATGCGATAGTAAGCTGGCGGCAATGCGAAAACGCGATAGTACGATGGCGACAATGCGATAGTACAATGGCGACAGTGCGACAACGCAATAGCACGATCATGGTGACAATGCGATAGTTATCGTATTGTCGCACTGTCGTCATCGTTTGTTCGCACTATCGCATTGTCGCATTGTCGCCATCGTACTATCGCACTGTCGCCATCGTATCGTCACACTGTCACCATCGTACTATCGCATTGTCGCCATCGTACTATCGCGTTGTCGCATTGTCGCCATCGTACTATCGCATTGTTGCCATCGTACTTTCACATTGTCGCCATCGTACTATCGCATTGTCGCCATCGTACTATCGCGTTGTTGCCATCGTACTATCGCATTGTCGCCATCATACTATCGCACTATCGCATTGTTGCCCTCTGGATTTTAATGTGTAACCATGATGGCCCTAACAATATTCCGTAATTCACGGCTGCAAATTTTGCGTACTTCAATAAGAATTATACTTACAGTACAGGCTCCTCATTTAAATTTAATTCATTACGCTTTCCGACGAACAATGATAAATGTTAAGCTTGTTTATCAGACTGAAAAAAACACACTATTTATTTGGAGTGATGAACATTCCCCAAATAAAGTTAATTTTGCTTATCCTCGTTTGAGATGAGTATGAAAACATTAGCAATATACACTTTTCAGTAATAGGAAATCTCGTCTATTATGTGCATACATTTATACGACACACATTTAATTTTACATACTTAGTTCTTGTTTTTTGTGTGGGTCGGTTATTGCATTCGCACGTATGTAACATATGCAGTTTATTTATTTATTCCGTTTCCAAAACTAAATAACGCGGGCGACGACATTCCTACCTCGAGTTAGTATTCTTGGGAACGAAGTCAGTCTCGGAAACGATGTAGCCTAAGTGAGTGAACGAAATATCAAAGTAGTGTGATCGACTAAGTGACTCGTGAAAACGACGTAATTGAAGCGACAAAGTCAACTCGCGTGAACACGTTTATAAATCGTGAGAACGAAGGAACTAGCTTGTTGTCCAAAATATTCTAACACTGAAAGTCAATTTTAAACGCATATTTTAGTGAGGCAGAGACAGTGCCTAACTTAATTTCGGACACATTTATCAAAACTACGTGTGTCCTGGTATGTTGAATATGTCGTTACCACAATATTGAAATCAAAGCGCTGAAGGCACTGCAGTCGTTCGCTTTTTGAACGTATTTAATATTTCTTACAGTCACGGGGCATGAAGTTCAACTTTTTAACGTAGGCCAATCGAACGGCCTCGAAAAATGCAACAACCAATGTAATTTGCTTGTACTTGTCTACAGTGGTGAGATTTTGAAAAAAAGGAGGAAAATGTCCTTGATTTACAATCTCTCATAATTGTATACAGGATTCACACAAACTCCACTTATGATAACAAAGATGAAAGAAATATATTCAACGTATATCTAAGATTGCGCTAAGGAAAAGTCTGTGAGTCTAACAAAGAATGAATCACATAATTATAATAATAAATGTATTGTTATAATCGGGCATTGTATTAAATTCTCAATCAACCCACATTTAAAAAATATTAAAAAATTTCCGCCTGAAATTAAATGCTTCATTTGATGCATTTCCATTTCATTTTTATTCATTTTCATGTACTGGCATTGACGTGTAACTCCTCTACTCTCCCACCCACCGATATTTTTATTAACGTGACATCTACTGCAATGTATAAGTCGTAAATCAACTTTTTTCTATAGTTTCAATGGGTCAATACTTTCTCATCGTGATTGCGATTTAATGTTTTTTTCACCATAACATCCTACATTGTACATATACCGAATTTCACAGCGCCTGATCTGTTGCAATACGCTATTTCATTTCATAATATGAGTATAAACGATGACATATTTGACGTGATCCCATATTCAATAAATTGACATTTATCTTGTAGATCTTGTAGTTGATGTTTATGATAAGTTGTCTGAGTCCTCTCTAAAATAAGCACTGTTTTGTGATCGCCCGACCCATTGCATGACAGTTGGGTCGGCAGACTGGCGATTGTTGTTCATTACTTTTTTTTATGTGGGCATTTTGATATAGATCTATTTGAATTATTAATACTTGTTTTAAATAAGTACAAATAATATACATGTACATAAAAACGCTGATATCGGTTCATGCCACATTCGAACTACGCACGATAGTTCTACAAAAACGCGCAGAACTATGCAGCGTGTAGAGCAGCACGTCTTCGTTTTGCTCTTAATATGAAGCAGTTGCGTGGATAATGTGCGCATCCATGTCATGTGTTTATTAACATTTTAAGCGCATATGCATACATTACACATGTAAAATGTCCAAAATATGTTATATATATATATATATATGTATATATATATATATATATATATATATATATATATATATATATATATATATATATATATATATATATATATATATATATATATATATATATATATATATATATATATATACTATATATATCAATTAATTGATTGATTGCGACTAAAATCCCCTAAGTATTCGGGAAAAATGATTGACATTAGTTCGCTTGTAGGTCATAGTGCGGATATAATATGCTTTGGGCATTATATCCGAAATAAAAAGTAAATATTTGTAAAATCATTCATATGGGGCTGTTGTGTGCGTGTGTGTTGTTTTGTTACTATGTTTATAACATGATTATGTTTTATTTAATTAAATATTAGGCGGAAAATGCAACTGATAATATCATTTGATAAAAGTTGTGAAAATAGGAGTTTTAAAAATTAATTTTTTTTTTTGCTCAAACAGGAGGTAATTACTTCGGTAGTATAGGAAATATCCTTATCATAAAGTGGCGATGAGCAAGTTCACTTACCAGTTGATATGCTTGAAACGTTTCATTTCGCGAACACCAGCACTTTTTCGATCTGATGGGTACGCGAAAACCCTATATACCTGACAAGCTAGTAATAGAAGGTCCGAGGTCATAATAAAGCTGAGTAATCATTAATAGCAAGTTCCCACGGACAAGAACTTGTGCCATGCGCAGCAATATATCTTTGTTGCCAATTGAACGTATGGCCATCTTATTAAAAACATCACTTCAATATATAGTGTGAAATCCCGGTTTGCGATTACTATAATAGTGCAAACCAGGACGGAGTAGGGATGTCGTGAGGACGTGAGAAGACGACGTCTGAACCCTTGGGCCGCGACATTTTGACGATTACTTGTAACTTGTTAGGAGTAAGCAACGAGGACAGCGAGCCGACGGCCTGATTATTCAGGAGGATATCTCTCAGTTGTGTTTATATACCCTTTATAGATTTTTTTTGTTCATGCGCTTTAACATGTATTTTACCATATACGCTCTAACAGTCATTAAGACATATGTGCTTACATCCATATTGACAATTAACAGTTTGGCAAACGAACATAAATTAACAAATGATTTTAAAACGCCTTGCAATCGTTGTGCTGTTGTGCTGTGGTTGCTGTTGTTGCTGTAAAATAATAACATTCAATTTATACATCTTGCGTAAAAAATGCGGATCCTTTTGTTCGCAAATCCGGACAGCAAAGGTCGTATCACAGTATTATGTCCTAAAAAACACGTAGTTTTACACATTTTTAGACAACGATGACCGCTACAAAAGGTTAATTTAAGGTTAAATAAGAAGTAACAAAACAATCCAAGGTCTGTCGCTTTTCAACGATCATCGAACAATGTCAGACTATTTAATCCGACGTTCTACCATCGTCTGTTCAAATTGAATCTTCAATGGTCACACCAATTAAACGGTAATAAATTGGTATCGGTATTGCCACATGGTTATATTGACGTAATGACAGCAACCAACAATTGCAAAGAGCAGTATATCAGCGATTGTTCATAAAAGCATGTCGTAAACGTGCAAATAACATAATAATCTACAGAAATGAAGAAAATTCGAATCGGCACTCCATTGAGAATAAGAAATGTGTTTCATCATGCATTCAAAATAAAATATATAAAACAAAATGCAATCGACCTTTATTTTATCACAGGTAAGTAAGATATTAAGATCTCACACGGACTTGTGCTTTGAAGTAACATGATTTACAAATGACCGCTCCTTTTAGACTCAAAATAAAGCATGAATGCAAATACTTTGATGTACGGACACAAGCTTTAAGTGTACATCGGTTAACATCGATGCACACTTTGCAAATACATATTTATAAAGCAATCCACAATAGCGTACGGAGGCGTTTTTTTTTAAAATTAAAATAAATACATACATTCGAAAACAAGTGTCATTTGAATTTTGTATTATGTTACAGCCATTTCTATTTAATCGTGTAAGTTTAAAATGACTAAAGGTAAAGTAAACCACCAAACGTTATCTGTTTGTTTTAGGATGTTGAAAGTTATAGCAAACAAGTAACGTATTTCAACACAATGTCAAATGCAATTGCTTATTACAACGATCATGTTAGCATACACTGCATTATACCTAAATTAAATGATCATTCCTGAAACAAATGGAATTAGTATCATCTTAGCCTGCTGCCCATAAGTATTTTGAGCGGTAACTGCTTCTACCTATAACAACATAATGAGTGACCCTACATTAAGGTAAACCATTGTGCATTCGGCGTTGCATCCGTCGCCATCAGTATTTGTGTTGTCAGACATTTTCTTGTCGTGGGAGAAATGGCGGTTTGATTGATCCGTCTCAGACCTCTAAAACTCGAGGAGGGTTATATTCGTCTGCCCTCTATTATTCAATCTGTACAGCGTGGGAAGCCTGGTTTCGGCTAGCCCTCAAACCGGTGTAAAGCCCAGTGCTTTGGATTGACCGTTCTAGCCCTCAAATCGGTGTAAAGCCCAGTGCTTTGGATTGACCGTTCTAGCCCTCAAATCGGTGTAAAGCCCAATGCTTTGGATTGACCGTTCTATCCCTCACATCGGGGTAAAGCCCAGTGCTTTGGATTGACCGTTCACCGGCAATGATCGCAGCTGTAATTTTGTTTTGCGTAAAGTAGGTGTTGCTTCATAAGGAGTGAGCAATATTTAAAATCTTGGTAGAAATACCGAAGTTTCATCGTATGCCCAGAATTGAATTCAGAGCTGCATTTAGAGCCGACTCTATATGCTATGCTTAAGTTTGAAACAGCAGTGAAATAAATGGCTTGAGTTTTTTACGTCATGATTATATAACAACTGCAAGTAGATGTCTCGGATAGTATGTGTAGATTGTAGTATTTCGATGCATACCTGAATTTTGAACTGCCTAAAGAGCGGGGTTTGTGCTCGATGATATTTGTGATTCTGCCCATATCTTTTCGTCTTAAAAAAGATCAGGTATCGTTGATTTATGGCATTTTTATAGGCGTGCACAATAGTGATAAATGTGGAGGTAGAACTACACTAACCTCCTTATAAAACATGTGTGCAGCTAAATGTCGATCGCAAAGGACGCTCTGCACTAACCGAATTCAGAGATGACTGTAGATGACAGATCGCATAGCCAACTTTACCTACATTGTATCGTACAAACAAATATGGTATCAACACGTTCATGCTAAACTGCCTTTATGCAAATTCTTTAAAAATCAAAAGCAAATAAAAGTAAAGTTATAAAACAGGTTTACTTTCAGGTTGCCACATTAATTACACAATACACAAATATAACTTACAGTTACGTGTTTTTTAAGTGAATGTATATATAACACTAACATCTAAACCGAATCATCGGGTTGTTATCGGTTGTCATATTTACGTAAACGTATACTAATTTATGATGTGTTAAATGCATATGTACACATCTGCATTGAAACAATGATTCGTCTTATAAACTACTGGTATACTACTTATATTTAATAACTTACTATAATTCAATTTGTTTTCTGCATAAACGAATAAAAATTGCATTAAAGCATTTTTTATCATATCTACCAGGTGATAGGATTTCGAATTCAATTGAACTTGAATAATAACGTGGTTTTTCGCCCGAGTTTTGCAATGGACCTCATAAGAAAGGTATATTTTTGTTTTGAATTCAAAGGGATACTATGGCTCGATTGGTCATTGTCGGCTCGGGTACTACTTACATGTACCCCGGGTACTCTTAAGTATATTAACATGTACCCCGGGTACGGTAAATATACTTAATCGTACCAGGTCGATATTAGACTGTACCCGAGTCGTAATCCCGCCTAAAATCCGATGTCGTAAAACGCGCTACCGATTATCTAAACAAACTTCTCTTAAAAAAAAATTGTGTCAACATGCTTTGTGAGTATGAGTTTCGATAATATAGAGGCCATTTTACAGAAAATTGACATAAATGTGAAAATAATTAATTTCAAAGTAATAGCCGACAACGACCGATTTAGCGTTAAATTTCCCGGGTACGTTTTAGTATATTTACCGTACCAGGGGTACATGCAAGTGTACTTAAGAGTACCCGGGGTACATGTAAGTAGTACCCGAGCCGACAATGACCAATCGAGCGATACTATGTATCAGTAATTATCAGTGAGCAAATACACATCACCTGTAAACGAAGGTGTGTTTAATATACGTTAAGGCAAACAGACATTCATGTATCTTAAACATCAATGTAAATTTATACAGTATTTGACATCAATTTGATACTTGTACAAACTAAGTTTTAATTAATAATTGGAACTGCATTTCACTCTGAGTAATTTCTTTTTCAGATAAGATGCTTAAAGTATTGTGTTTTATATGAATATATATAATAAGCTTGACATCCTTAGGCCTTACGTGTTTAAAGATAATGATTTCTTAATACCAAATATTTCACGTGTATCCCATGCATTGTCAGAAAGAAAACTATTTTATGTTGATTGCATATACTCACTTCTGCTCTTTCAACAGTGAGTGTTCTACAAAAGTACTTATATTAAAAAACTACTTCAAAATGGATTGTGTACATAAACAATTATTATCCACGTGACAAACGGGTCATGAGCAATTTTCACCAAAGAATCAGTATTTGTGTTTTTGTTTGTTTTACTTTAACATTACATACGATTCAAAATACCAATCAATAACTCTGTTGGCTAGCGTTTTGAAAGAATACAATTTGTAACGCTTGTTCAATATCTATATGTAGAGAACACATGTGTGCCCCTGGAGCGGTTCGACGTGTGACAATAGGTCTGAAAAAAACTGTGGATATGACTATGTGATATACAAGCTATAAATCCGGTCGCAGTCCAGTTTATATATAGGTTGTTGATTCCCTGAGCGTAATAACTTTTGTAGAAATTCACCAAATGATGTTAAAATTCAAAAATTAATCGTCACAGTCTGATTGTTTTATAAATAAAGTAGTTTGCTGTTTACATTGTGGTGGAGACCGGTTCGACTTGGCCGTTCGGACCCCAAATGCGGTGACTTCTGGGAAATGGTCTTCAGTTCCGGTTCTGCTATTCTTAGACGATTCTGTTGTATTTACGTTCTCCTTGGAAATCCAAGATGTCCTGGGTGATCCTCAGTTCAAGTGATCCAAGCCAGCGACAGAGCGTAAGTACAGCTTATTATCTATTGTCTAGTTTACAATAAATGGCGCTGCAAGCAAAAACTCTATACGTATTTTGAATTTCTAATTGGCCATTATTAACAAACTAAATTGTCAGCCATCTTGAATTTTATTTAACAACATTCCTGTTTGTCTGTTATTTTAAACATTTGTTAAGTAACTTTAGGTCATATAGTCCCTATTTACCCTAATATTAAACTAGTATGACGCCTTTTCCCGGAACTCAGGCTAATTACTATATTTTTAAGTGTGTTTGAAACTTTCAGATTTCGTCGAACAGCGTACTATCGAACCGTGTAATTGCATTCTAAATTTAGTATTTCTGTAAATAGTTATCTCCCTGTTGTTCAATTGTATTTCATAATTGGTTTTCCACTAACGTTATCGTATTTCAGGCAAAGGCAATTCATTATCAACTGTATTATATTCAAATTGGGGAATTTTTTACTTTCGTTTTCTTATACGTGAACACTGGAGGCTACACTACAGTAAACACGTTTAAGAAATATATATTTTCTTCTCAGTTAATTATAACACAACTGCTGTATAAACTTCTGTGCTTTGTCGGCTGGTCACTTGGTGTAATTATTCACTCGGTGAATGTTGTTCACTTGGTGATATTTTGTTTCACTACGTGATTTATTTCATGTGGTGAATTTTGTTTCACTTAGTGACTTTTATCTGTTCAGTGACAGTAACATCACTTGGTGATATTGTAATCACTCGGTGATATTTCCACCTAGTGATTTTTTGTTTCATTGCGTGATTAATCTCATGCGGTGAATTTTTTTTTCACTGAGTGAACTTTGTTTTGCTCGGTGATATTTTCACCGTGATATTTTCACTGTGTGATATTTTCACATGGTGACAATTCTTTTCACCTAATAATACTTTGTTTCACTGCGTGATCAATCTCATGCGGTGAACTTTGTTTCACTGAGTGAACTTTGTTTTGCTCGGTGATATTTTCACCGTGATATTTTCACTGTGTGATATTTTCACATGGTGACAATTCTTTTCACCTAATAATACTTTGTTTCACTGCGTGATCAATCTCATGCGGTGAATTTTGTTTCACTGAGTGATATTTATTGTACTCGGTGATATTTTCACTATGTGATATTTTCACTGTGTGATATTTTCACATGGTGACAGTTCTTATCTTCACTCGGTGATATCTCCACGCGATCATATCTTTCTCATTTAGTGATTCGTTTCACTAAATGGCATTTTGATTTTTTTGTTTCACCAGTGATATTGACATCACTGCGCGGTATTTTGAATTATTGAGTTTTTATTTATTTGTTTATTTAGTGATTGTGTTCACTAAATCAACATTTTGACTATTTTTTTAGTTTCACTTCGCGTCATTTTCGCTGAGTGATATTTCCTCTTAGTAACAGAGTTTATTTAGTGATTAAATTCACTAAATGTCATTTTGATTATTTTTCTTGAGAATTTCTTCATAATTGCAGTTTATCTTTTATGATTACATAGCATTGCTACTTCAGCATTTTCAAAGAATACATAAAAAATAAAGGATCCATTTCAATTTTGTTTTTGTTTATTTCTGACTGCAATTTCAGCATTTTCCAAGTGACATAATAAAATAAATAAACAAATAATATTTTGAGTTTGTCTTTGATACTTACAATGTCAACCTATAATCCCGCTGTCGATATAGACACAGCCTCATCGGATGAGTTGCAAACTTTGCCAGGCGTTGGTAAAAAGGTTGCAGAAGCAATTGTACATATTAGGGACAGTGAAGGTCGTATGACAAGGGAGCTACTAACTCAAATCCCACATTTTCGGGAATTCGAAGGGTTTTGGAGCATGGTACGCTTAAGCAAATCGGAAACGGTGAAAAGTGAGGGTAAAACTGAGGTAACAATGAAAGAGCAGGTTGACGATGACATAGAAGCCATACAAAGGTTGACAACGGTCATCGATCAAGCTCGGTTGAGTGGACCACCGTTGGCCCCAGTCGACTCTTTTAAAAGTAGAGAGTCGGGGGCACGGCTAAGGTATAAGGATTGTTGGAATGAGAGCATAGAACATCCATATCCGGAGTACCCGCCTATGCCGACGCATTCGGGAATGTACCTGGGTAAACACGGAAAGGTTGAAGAAGGTGGTTATTCATACTCGGGTTTTACGCCGATGCATTCGGGGATAAACCCAAGTAAGGAAAGCAAAATGGAAAGTGGGGGGCAGTACCCGGGGTACCCCATGCCCATGTATCCGGGAATGCACCCTGGTAGTTGGCAGCCAGGTTATCCTTATCCTTATGCTTGGATGGGAGGGCCAGGGGGGTATATGTTCCCACCCATGCCGCAATTGCCGCATGGATATGGGGCTACGCCACAGGCGGTGCCAGACAGGGTACCCACTAATGATGCGCCCTTGAAGCCTGAGGCCAAGGAAGGGGCACAGGGGGCTCGAAAGAAAATTGCACCCTCAAACGGGGGCAATATGGGAGGAGCCGGGTTGGGACAACAAAAGGCCAGGCTCCAATCTTTGCCCAAATCATTGACGTATTATGGCAAAGGGAGTTGGCAGGCTTTCTTGACGAAGTTCGGGAAGTTTGCCTCCATCTTCGAATGGACGGAGGAGGAAAAGAGAGATTATCTCTGCTTGTGTTTGACAGATAGGGCCAGTGAGTTCTATGCACTGACTACGGATAGGAACGTAGAAATGACCTATGCGGCAGTGGTGGAAAAACTGGAGAGGCGGTTCGGTTACCGTGAGTTGCCGGAGACGGCAATGGTAACATTCTCGAGTGCGACACAAAGAGAGGAGGAGTCCCTTGATGAGTGGGCGGATAGAGTGTTGACGTTAGCCGGTAAGGCATTCCGGGAACTTCCGGATGCCTTCATGACCCAACAGGCCATATTGCGGTTCTGTATGGGGGCCAGTGAGAAAGAGGCGGGAGAGCAGGTGATTAACCAACGCCCACAAACTATAGAGCAGGCTATAGATAAAATGAAGTGGGCAATCCACACGCATGGCCTGATGTATGGACGGCCAAAGGCGGTGAAAAAGGTAGTATGTGCAGAGGATGTACAAGTGGCGGAGGTGAGGGTTGGAGAACAGAGCAAGATCAACGGGAGGGTTGATGCTCTGGAGAAACGAGTTAGGAGGTTGGAGGAGAAGTTGGATGCGGTTATGGGGAAGTTGGACAAACTACTGGAAAGGCGGAGTAGGAGTCCAACGACTTCCCCAAGCCGGCAATGCTACAATTGCAACGAAATCGGACATTTTAAGCGGGAATGTCCGAAGGCGCGTAGCAGGACTCCGTCACCTGTCCGTAATGACCGGTGTTTCAAATGTAACGGATATGGGCATATGAAGAAAGATTGCCCGAATGTCACACCTGATGAGCAGGGGAAAACCCTTGGCTCAAAGGAAGGCAAAACAGTAAGGTTTGCAGATTTAAACGGCAGGGGGTCAGTGTAAGTGGTCCTAGCATGACTCCAAAAGAAGAGGGCCAATCCGTTGTTATATGTCAGGTAAGGTCTGACTCAATGTTTCGTATACACGTGACCTTGGGTGATGGCCTTGTTGTGCAGGCTGTTATTGACACTGCGGCGGAAGTGACCTTGGTGTCTGATAGGGTGTTCAAAAAAATACCAGGTGATATACCGGTATTAGAACAGGTGTCGGTTATGACCGCTGGTCGGGATTTGTGTATGAAAGGCGCAATTGTTGGCCCCATAAAGATTGAGATTGGGGGTCAGACATTCACTGAGAAAGTGTATGTCGCGCCAATAGAAGACAGCATGCTTTTAGGACTGGACTTCATGAGGAAGCATGGAATAAAGATTGATATTCCTAGGTCCACAATAAGCATCAGGGACACAGTAGTGTCAATGAGCGAGGATGTGGTGAGTGATAGTCTTAGAGTGGCTAAGATTAAGGTTAACAAGTCTATGACAATTCCACCGAACTCTGTAGCATTGGTACCCTGTTCTGTGGAGACTAAGCTTGATACCTTTGTTGTTGAGGGGGTAGGAGTGGACCTCATAGTGCCTATGTCGGTACATACAGGTGAGGGAAAGTTGAGGCTCGCTATGCTTAACCCGTCCAATCATTCGGTAAAGGTTAGGAAAGGGCGAGTGGTGGGTAGAGCGGAAGAGGCTAGGCTTGTTAAACCGGTGCCACAGGAGTTTTCTCCTGACAGGATTGTTGAGGGGCTGGAGAATGGTACAGAGGCAGATTTACCAGAACACCTCCATGACCTCATGGAAAGGTCACGAGCAAACCTGACCTTAGGGGAGCAACAGGAACTTAGTTCTTTGCTAACTGAGTTCCAAGATGTGTTTGCAAGGAGTGAGTTTGATTTAGGAAAGTTCACAGCCGTTGAACACTGCATTGATACCGGATTTGCGAAACCGGTGAGGCAGAAAATGCGGAGAACTCCAGTAGCGTTCGTGCACGAGGAGGAGAGCCATTTAAAGAAAATGATTGATGCTGGTGTCATTAAGCCCTCTAGTTCAGAGTGGTGCTCGGCACCGGTACTGGTACGTAAGCGAGACGGGTCTGTGAGGTGGTGTGTGGATTATAGGAACTTGAACGCGCTGACCGTTAAAGATGTGTACCCATTGCCACTGATAGAAGATTGTATCGACATGCTTGCGGGGCAAAAGTGGTTTTCCAAGCTAGACGCCAATTCGGCGTATTGGCAAATTAAAATTAAAGAGTCTGATACGAAGAAGACGGCGTTTACCACCAAATATGGGCTCTTTGAATTTGTGCGAATGGCTTTTGGGTTGTGCAATGCACCCGCAACATTTGCCAGGGTGGTTAACCTGGTGTTGCAGGGGTTGACATGGAACAGTGTCCTCGCATTTTTGGACGACATCTTGGCAATGAATAAAACATTTGCCGAGCACATGAAAACTCTTAGAGATGTGTTCATTCGGTTAAGGCAGTATCAACTAAAGTTGAAGCCGAAAAAATGCGAGTTGTTCCAACATGAAGTGGAATTTTTGGGGCGTATCGTTGGGCCAGATGGATTGGGGCTGTCGCCTAATGACACCAGAGTGGTGGTTGACTGGCCTGTTCCTCTGTGTTGCAAGGATCTGGAAAGGTTCCTGGGGTTAGTGAACTATCATAGAATGTTCATTGAAAACTACGCAGGAAGATCTAGATCGTTGTACGAGGTAGTGAAGCAATTCAGGTGGGGTGATGATCAGGAAGCAGCTTCCTTGATCTGAAGAAAGCATTGGTGGAGGCTCCAGTGTTGGGTTTGCCTAGTCGAACCGATCCGTTTGTGCTGGACACGGATGCGTCTGACAAGGCCATTGGTGGAGTGTTAACTCAAATCCAGGAGGGCAACCCAAGGGTCATATGTTACGGGTCATTTGCTCTCACCAAAGAACAAGTGAGGTACTGTACCACCCGTAAGGAACTGTTGGCTGTGATCCGATTCACACGGCAGTTCCGCCATTACCTCCTTGGTCGGCAGTTCCTGGTACGCACTGACCATAGTAGTCTGACGTGGCTTCTAAACTTTAAGGAGCCACAAGGACCAATAGCCAGATGGATTGAGGAGCTGAGCCAGTGCGATATGCAAATCGTGCACAGACCTGGCAATAAGCATGGAAACGCAGACGCCCTGTCTCGACTGGGTGTTGATACAGACAATCATTACGAGCATGGTGTGCGTTTAGTGGATCTACCTTGCGGGGGGTGTCCAAAGTGTAAGCGGGCAGAGGAGAAGTGGAGTAAGTTCATCGAGGATGTAGATAATGTGGTCCCACTGGCACACAAATGTAAACCAAGGGTTCAAGAAGTGACCGTCAGTGGATCCGCAACCTCCCAGGACACGCCCAAGGTCGGGGAGAAAGACAAGAGTGTGAAGGAGTTGCAGGCGCAGGAGGTGGAATTCCAGTTTCTGAGGAAATGGTTATTCCATGGCACCGAGCCGCCTGATGGAGAACTTGTTATTGCCAACGTTGCTTCAAAGTTCTACTAGGTAAATCGACATTGTTTCAAACTGGCCAATGACCTGATTTGGAGGTTGAATCCCAAAAACGACAGTTTTCAATTGTTGGTTCCCAGTGGAATGAGGCAGCAGGTCATGGCTTTAAATCATGACATACCAATGGCAGGGCACCAGGGCGAGTCGAGGACGATAGCGCGCGTGAAAGGGAGGTATTTCTGGCACAGAATGTCTCGTGACATGAAATTTGTGTCCGAGTGTAGTCGATGTGCTGTAAGCAAGAAGCCAGTTCGCAAGCCAAGAGGGGAGATGGTATTGTTTCACTCGGGTGTGCCCATGGAGAGGGTACATATAGACTTTTTGGGACCTCTCCCGGTGACACCTAGGGGAAATCGATACGTTATGATGTTTGTTGATCAGTTTACGAAGTGGGTGGAATGTATCCCACTACCTTCCCAGACAGCCGAAGTGACAGCAGAGGCCATGGTTAATCAGGTGTTCTGTCGGCTCGGAATACCCATGGAGTTAATGACTGATCGGGGGTCAAATTTCGAGGGTGAGCTGTTTTCCGAAGTGTGTAAACTGTTGCATATCCACAAGACTCGTACTACCGCGTATCGGCCGAGTACTAATGGTCAAGTGGAAAGATACAACCGTACACTTATGGATGCTGTCCGATGCTATGTCGGTTCTAGGCAGAACACCTGGGATGTTGAGCTCCCACAGATCGCAGCAGCTATGCGGTCTTCGGTGTGTCGGAGTACTGGGTTCACTGCTAATCGCATGATGCTCGGCCGGGAGGTGTATACCCCCGCAGAGTTAGTGTACCCAAGCTCTCCTTCACCAGGGTTGCCTGCTAGCGATCATGTGATTGAGTTGGAGAAGAGTATGGTGTCAGCTCATGAGACAGCCCGTAAATGCCTGGGCACAGTTCAAGTCCACATGAAAAGGGACCATGATGTGCGATTAAACCAGGTTGCTTATGAGGTTGGAGAGGTGGTTTACGTTCTGAATGTGGCCGGCAAAAAGGGGAAAGCAAAGAAATTGCTACCTCAATGGCTAGGGCCTGGAGTGGTTGTAAAAAAACACTCTGCTTTCCTGTATCAGGTACGACTTAAAGGAAAGAAGGTTAACGTTAACCATGATCGGATGAAAAAATGCAGGATGAAAGATTTTCCGACATGGATTGTTAAGGAGCAAGAAAGTTGCAAAAACGGTGCAGAGGAGTCAAGTGTTCCTATATATTGTGTCTGTAAAGGGGTAGATGACGGGTCTTTCATGATTGCGTGTGACTGGTGTGAGGAATGGTTTCATGGGAGATGCGTCGGTGTGACTGAAGAAGAAGGTGAGGAAATTGACTTGTATAAATGTCCCAAATGCCGTTCTGGTTAAAAGTACTAGTGAGCATACAAACTGAGTGAGGAAAGTGTGATTACAAGGCTACAGACCAATGACTCGTTTTCGCTCTGTTGCAGAATGGCTGGAGTTGGTTATCGTGTTGATGGCCGGAACATCTTCTCGGAAGTAGAAGAGGCCAATGCAAAGGGGGTGCTGTGGGTGTCCGGAAGAGATTTAATAGTGGATCTGGGGACAATGCGGCCATTGGATCATGGTCGTGTCCAGGCTGCGGTGGAGGGACAGGTTAAGCTTGCTCGCAGAAGGGGTAAGAATACCTTTGTGGCAGCGGTTAGGAAGTTCGGTCACTTGATCCTCAGCGATGAGTTTATCGCGAGGGTTTTGAGTGTGCCGAAGAAGCGGAGGACCCCTGGAGGGTCAATCTCTGATAAGTCGAGGCGGGTGATGGTGGTGCCCGGGACAGCAGGAGTGCCGACTCGGGTACCATGCATGGAAGAGTTTCCGCCCTTGTCGGTCAAGGCAGAGGTCAAAGTGGAGGGAACCTCGGTCGGAGAGGCCATACTCATCTCGGATTCAGAGGTGGAAGTGGAAGGTCCGGCCGAAGTTCCTCCGGAGTCTCGGTACCAGGAGGGTGCTGATACTGTTCGGCTTTCCTCAGGGGCTGAGGACTCCAGTGGAATGATGGGCAGGGAGGAAGGCAATGGGGTGAGCGTGATGATGGAGTTGGCTCCGACCGGAAAAGACACAGGACTCGATCTCTCTGAGATGGAGGTGGATATTCCGGTTGGAGAGGGTCCCGGTTCGTCTTCAGTTGTGGAGGAAACTGGGGGTCAGATATTGGAGTGGAGGGGTGCTCCAGCTTGGGCCGGTTCTGACTTTAGAGCAGGCCCAAGTGAGGAGATAGGCCAAGATGGAGGGAGGTCGAGGGCGAGAGAGAGGGAAAAGGTTCCTGGGGGATCGGAGGTCAGAGACCGATCTAAGTCCCAGTTGACGGAAGAGTCTCCGGTGGAAGGGAGGAGGAAGGAAACTGGCAAGGAATGTCCCATTTGCCACAAGCGGGTCATATTTCGACGCAAGCATGTAGAGGACTGTCATTTTCCAACTGTCTTCCGAGGTCGGACATGGGACAAGCCGCATTTGGATGGTGTTAGACTCTCGGGGGTCATGTGCATTATCAAGAACCTGGGTTTCAGGTCTATTGATGAGGCCATGATTTATCTCCATCGGTTACCACTAGCCATTCCGGCCGATTCCTGTCTGTACGAGCGGGACAGAGAGAGGATGGAGAGAATATGTCGGAGGTTCCTCTGGCATGTTCCGGACGAGTTCCATGTCCCACGGGTGAACTCGCGCGCTCTCCTGTTCCATTGGAGAGTGTTAGCCGCCATGCTGTATCTTGGGGATGAGAGCCTTCGGGCTAACTTCTTTAACCAAAGATTCAAATGGCGGGGAGGGGATCCCGTGAAAGACTTGGAGCAGGTTCTTGGTAGGGCGGTAGTGACCCAAGTGTCTGGGACGTGTCCGCCAGAGTCGAGTGTTGAGTCTGGGAGGGTCAGGGTGGAGGTGAGAGAGGCGGAGGTAGTCCCAGAGTCTGGGAGGGTCCAGTCGGAGGTGAGAGAGGTGGCCGTTGCCCCAGAATCTGGGAGGGTCCAGTTGGAGGTGAGAGGAGTGGCCGTAGTCCCAGAGTCTGGGAGGGTCCAGTTGGAGTGTGATATGGAAGTGTTGGGGAGGGATGTGGTCCAAGAGTGGGAGTGCTCTAGGAATGTAGTACCTTCTGCATTCGATAGTCACTTCCACTTGGACCGGAGTGGTCGAGTGCTCCAGGTTTATTCACTGGAGAGGTTAATAGGGCATGCTGAGGGGCCTGTCCCGGAAGTGCCAGTGCAGGTGAGTGGTGGAGTTGCCGTTTTCTGCGATCCTGCCACTTACCCAGAGGTATACCCTTGTGCACCTGGTTTCGGGTCGGCCGTTGGGCTGCATCCGAAAAAACCTCATGCCAGTGTTGAAGGAGCAGTGAGATTGGTAGAGGAGGAGTTGAGAAAGGAGGGGGTGGTGGCTCTGGGGGAAATAGGTCTAGACTGGACCACACTTGAACAGGAATGGCCCTTGCAGGAGCGCATGTTTGTGGGGCTGCTGGAGCTGGCTTGTCCTAGACGGCCAGTAATTTTGCATCTCCGGGGGCAGGACAGATACTCAAGTGAGGTTAGTGCCCTCGCCCTTCGGTTGATGCGAGAAAACACCAGTCCCACACAGCGGATGCATCTGCACTGTTTTGGTGGTAATCTGGATCAGGTGCTTGGGTGGTCGACGGCTTTCCCTCGGTGCTACTTCAGCATCGCTGGATCAGTTGCCAAGTTCGACGAGATACAGCGGGCAGCTGTGCGAAGGATCCCTCTGAATCGTCTGTTAGTAGAAACTGATTCGCCATACCTGCGGGTACAGCGACAGTGGCATAACACTCCAGCTTATGTTGGAGAAGTTGCCCGGAAAGTTGCACAGATCCGACAGACGACCCTTGATGAAATTCTCCAGGCCTCGCTGGAGAATGGAAGGTTGCTCTATAACCTGTATGGGTCGTCCGGCGGATAAATGCTAAGTGTTATGTGTTGTTAATGTCAATAAATGTCCAATGTTTAGTGTTGTGATGATGTTGATGAGCGGATTGGTGGAAGGTGGAAGTGGTCCAAGAGTGGGAGTGCTTTCGGAATGCAGCGCCATCTGCATTTGGTTGTCATTCCCACTGGAGCCAAGTTTAAGTAGCCGGTATTGCGGGTCCAGTGGACTCGTACACCGAGAAAAAGGCGGGGGAAGTGGTGAATGGATTGGTGTGGTTTTGACCAGATTTCTGGTGGGTCATGTGGGGGAAGGGCTATGAGCTGTGTGGTGTAATATACGGTGTAACCCGGGGACGGGCAGCTCAGTGGGTGGTAATAAATAATTTAGTGGGTGGGAATAAATAATTTTAATATTCTCCTGATGACTTAAACGCCTTAGATTTGGTTATGTATTAAAAAATTGTAAGGTTAAACCTTAGACGGGGATAGGAAAGCTAAATTGGGCTAGGGAGGGGGGCTTGTTAGAACGGGGAGGAGTGTGGTGGAGACCGGTTCGACTTGGCCGTTCGGACCCCAACTGCGGTGACTTCTGGGAAATGGTCTTCAGTTCCGGTTCTGCTATTCTTAGACGATTCTGTTGTATTTACGTTCTCCTTGGAAATCCAAGATGTCCTGGGTGATCCTCAGTTCAAGTGATCCAAGCCAGCGACAGAGCGTAAGTACAGCTTATTATCTATTGTCTAGTTTACAATAACATGTAAGTCGAGATCAAGCATGTGGCCGCTTTGGGTACTAGAAAAAAACACAGACAAATGAGGAAAAATCATTTATCACCATTAACGGGATGAAACTTAAGGTGTGTTACGGTTTATTTAATGAATTATGGGTAAACTCTCGTTTTAGTATACCCGAACTTCACATTGGCCCAGAAGTATCCCCAAAGCATGTAATCTATTAATATCAAGTGTTACTTAAATTTCACCATTAATCCCAACCCCAACTGCTTTGTTATTTTACAAGCGTCTTCTAAGAGTTGTCGTCTACATAGATAGTTTAAATCATGCCCACGACAATTATTTCGGTTTGTATAGCATGGTATTGCGAGTGGAATGGAATTTTAACTGCAATTATTTGAATAGGCGACCATATGGACAGCCATGTGCGTAAAATCTTGAATTTTATTTCGCTTTATTCACCTCCAAAACATGAACCATCTTAACATCATTCTATTTTAGCTACCAGCCCGGCATCATTTGGAGTTTTCATCAGAAGCAAGTCCCCTAACAAAAGCATTACACTATTTACTATATACCCCTAGTTCGGGTATATACACCAACTTCTGCCGGACTATATCTATCAAATGGAAAAGTATCCAAATATACAATGATGCACGTCAAAACAGATTATTATAACAAACAAGTGCGTTAGACGTCATACATTCCTAGCAATTATATAACATTTGACGAATTAAATACATACATGCATGCATTTGCAATCAGAAATTTGATTCCTGAATATGATAACACCGTTGAGGGGTTAATCATTATTTAATTTCTAAAATGATGACTTATAATTTAACACACATAAAACAAATACAACAATCAAAATTTATATTACATTCACTCAGTGTTAGACGCTACTCCCTAAGCGTTTACCCCCTCCTCAGGTGCTACCATATGCACAATCACAAAATGAACAATAGTTAGTTTATAAATATATACATAAATAAATAAATAAATATATGGGTCGTGCTCTACGAAAAAGGGGTTTAATGCATGCACGTAAATTGTCGTCCCAGATTAACCTGTACATTAACCTGTGCGGGCTGCACAGGCTAATTTGGGACGACTCAACGCAAATGCTTGAAACCCCTTTTCACAAACACGGCTTATATTTATTTAACAAGGTGCGTGACTTGGACCCTTGACATGCTGATTTCGGCACACCAGCCAATTTCCGAAGCTCAACTCGACTACAAATTTATACCGATTTGCAAAAACGTGGTATCAAACAACGCAGACGACTTCGTACTAAAGTAACAAATCGAGGTCTGTTCGCACACGTCTAACATAACACCTGATATTTTGTTTTAGAGTGTTTCCAAGGGACGATTTAACAGGGAGAGAAAGCCACCATAGGCGTAGACTCACACGCACAATCTATGAATATGCCTTATCATAACTGCAAGTTAATTCAATCATAAATACAATAGTTAAGCGTTACAAACGCGAAACGAATGAGAAATGGAATGACCCTGTTTATTGCGTTAAACTATGTTACCAAAGGTTAATAACTTTTATTTTTATCAATATTATTTATATGTGGAACTATATAATTGTATAACTTAAGTGCGGCTCACAATTGGACATGCATATATTTTGAGATACAAAATATAATATAAATTCTGGATTGTACCACCATAAGTTTGTTCTTGTGTTACTATTAGAACACTTCTTATGCAAAAAAAGCAAACGTGTTATTGTTACAAATAAACTATATAAAACATTTTTAACAGTTTTCTTTTATTTATATGACAACGCCCAACAAATAAACAACTACACAAAATCGATATTTGCGTACATTCATTATACATAGCAAAGATGTCAAGATACATATTAATGAACACCAAACAGTTATCAAGTCTATGCATGTGGAATGAAAATACAGAGCAGTCTCAATTAATTACAAACAGTTAGTTGTTACGTGAGTAGCTTGAAGTCTTATAACATTTTTCAACAACATGACAAAACATCAACACCATAGCAAGACAACTCCTCGCGTGAAACAGCCATAATACTCGCTATAAACATCAAGGTCAAATTGGCACTCGAAGTTTCGAATAGGGTATTTCCATAAATGGATATTTACGGTACTATCAATTACATTGCTTTCTATAGTTTTTCATCATGTCATGTTTTTCATTATTTTATTATTGTTATTATAAAGACATACAGCAATGCGGATTACTGTGATAACATATATGAATGTCAAAAGTGTTTCTTAATCATTTAAATTTGAGTACCTATAATGATTTGATTTGATTGATTTTATAGTTACTCTACTTTGTATTGAAAAAGAAAAAAATGAATAATTTTAATCTGCGGAACACATCTTCTTTCACGTAATGTATATATATATGCTTACAGCAGAACGGGTAAATTGAGATCCGTATTTTCACTGGCAAAAGAAACAAAGTTTTAATTATGGATTCGTCTCGCGCAAGTTTGTTCTTTCGTAATAATTATAACATTTCTTATACATATCTTTTTACATAAGCACTTATATAAGTGATTGTATAAGCTCTTCTTTATTTTTCTGTCATAAGAGAAACCATGATGACAATAAATTACACACGGTGACATTCGCGTTCAGCCAGTGCACAGAAAAGATTTCAAGATAAATATGAATGAAAAACAGCACGAGGTTGTCAAGCCTGTATTAGGTGCATGGAAATTAAAAGCAGTTTCAACATCATTTAAATGTAAGCAATTATTTTGACACATGTAGACGAATACCATTTCGCAACATTTCATATTAATACTTAAAAAGTGTATTATCTATCATAATCCATGATGATGATGATTATTATGATGACCGTGACGACGACGACGATGATGATGATGATGATGATGATGATTTGTTCACGATCGTCTTTGCACCTATGAATCTATTCCTCGCACGGGTCTATGTATTTTATGACATAACGAATATTTGCTCGCTCTGGTAAGGTCAAACGATATTAGACACGCTTATTCTTAAAACAGAACTATTTGAGTCAATAGAGTGTGTTGTTTTTTTGACCGTCATATTTATAAGAAGGTGTTCGTAAACTATTGCGATCATTCAGAAAGTATATTTCAAGTATTTGTATTAAATAAGGCACAAATAGTATATATTATGTTGATGTTTAAAGCAAAAAAAGTATCTTAGATAAAAAACTTTACGGTTAACGAAAGTATCTCATAAGTAATACAGTAATTTGCGCACTATTGTAATGAAGTCTTATATTATAGTATTTCAAATATTTATGTTTGAACGGAATTTTAAAGTCTAGTGGGAATACATTTTTATTTAGCCGAAATACTTGTTACAAGATATTCCTTATGAAAGAGGCTAAAACGACAACTGGTGTAATGTTATTTTTATTAAGATTATCGGTGCTATTCATATCGGTTTTCTCGCGCTGAATGGCCTTTGCATTCACTGTGAAATGTCTATAAAAAAAACAACCTCCACTGCTCCTTAAAACACGTTTACAACTTAATACAGCATAATCAGGCCAAGGTCTTAACATTTAATACATGAAAAAGGACACCACACCAATGCGGTTATGCAAGGTTGTTTATAAGGACGCGTTTACATAACAGTTTGCGACAATCTTGTTGTACTTGTTGAAAGTGCTTTCCAGAACAACGGCTACACACTGTTGTGTTTAGCAACGTTTTTAGAACTTTTCTTTTTAAGACAAAGTTAAAGTAATGGTTCTATTCCAGTCAATGTTGTGATCCGCTTTTTTTCAGCCGATTTATCAATGGTCAAAATAACAATTTCACCTGCATCTAAGAAAAAATGATTATTATAAGCAATTTACTTTTTTATTGTCCTATTTGTTGACCAGTACTTTTTTTTAATTAATCGTATTACGCTAGTATATAATAAACACTGCGTTTTGTAATTGGTTAAACAATTTGAAATAGCACTCTACAAAGTTATTTGTATGAATAACTTTTTTTCATTCGGCTGTACTAATTGTTCTCATATATTAAAGAAGAAAGTATAGTGAAACACATACGATGCAATCGCACCTTACAAGGTTATTTGTGTGGATAAACATTTATTTTCATCATGCAACGTCAAATGCTCTCACGTAAAGAACTCAAATATGGGACAACCGCTCGCTTTAAACTTTCAAAAGTATTCATCTTCTATTTATAGTTACACGTGTTAGTAAAACACGTGCCGCGTTTTTTAACAGATTTTTCACACTCAATGATAATTTAAGATGTTCCAGATTATGCCGATATTACACCAGCGAAAGATGTATTTGAGTTGCGTGTTGTGTTTTTCTGTCTTGGTATCTATTATGCATGTGCAGTGTTGTCAAATGTATTTCCAAATTAATCCCTATTTTCAATGTCATATAAACATATTTGTAAGGCTTTCCAGTTACACCAGAATACACATAAATCAACATGCCTTGGTAAATTATCATTGTATTTTGATTGCATTTATGTCCATATTCTAGAGAGAAACCATAGCCACTTTTTTCTTGTGTCCATTTTAGGGATGGGATGCTGATCTATATTATATGCCCGGAAACAATACGTCACTTGTTTTGATACGATCGTGCTTAATTAGCTAGGTTAATAATTATGAAGAGAGGGTATCACTTTGAAGAGATACAATTTAAAACAACTTATACCAACTTAAATGTAGATTTTTTTAGTAAATCAATTGTGTTGTTTGATATGGCCGCAAATTTATTGTCTCTAAAAAGTATATCTATTTTTATATGCAGAAGGTAGTCAATAGTATCGCGGTTAGGGGTCTTTACAATAATTATAAAAAAAGATCTTGTTGATTGTTCTGCCATAGTGTTATTTCCGCTCGAAGCAACATTTTCGAAAAATTCTGAAAAAATAAATAAATCAAAGGCGGTATTTAAGTAACAGATTTACTGCTGCAACAATTAATATACGAGCGAGGCGAGTAATGCTTCAATTTGTCTTTAATTACACTGGTTTAGGGTTTCTTCCTACGAGAAGCAAATCGGTCTTAGATACGTTGTATCTAACGCAATCAATCGTTATTTCATACAAGCGCTCGTTTTTATACAAATAATGTTGTATTAAAGACATGGGAATAAACACCGCATCAATAATAGATCGCCCTTTTTTAATCCGAAGTGTGCGTCCGAAATAATGTTATTGTCATTACAGACTTTCTCGATACGCTTATTTAATATTGTTGTGAATATTTTATATGGATATTAAATTTTTATAGTTTGTATTTGTATGAGTAGATCATGTTAGATTAGAATCTATTATATAAATATTAATTTGGAATGATGCAAAATGTTATTCGACTATGTCTCAAATATCAAATAACTTCTATTATTTTACTGACTTTAAAGCCTCTATTAATTTCCATGCACCTTATAAAAGCATGATAACCTCGTGTTGTGGTCCATTCACATGTATCTTGAAATCTGTTTTATGTGTACTGACTGAACGCACAATTCATCGTCTGAAGTTGGTTGTGTAATTTGGCGTTTTCTCATGAATAAAAAATCAAGGACAAACAATTATGTATTGTGCTTATATAAAAAAAATTTATATAACGACAACTTTTTTTGTTTGTATAAGAAGTGTTCTTATTATTACGCAAGAAAACATTTGCGGGAGAGCAATCCAGATTTGACCTGTTTTATTTTATTGCGAGTGAAATACGGATATCAATTTTCCAGTTTCTATTGTAAGCGCAGATAAATTAAGCTTTCAAGAGGATTATGCAGCGATGAAGAAAACATTGTTTTTTTCCGTTGTATTAAACAAGAAATTCGTGCTTCAGAAGGCCACTGATGCCCCCCGCTATGTGTCACTGGGCACAGATTTAATTGAAGATACTTAACACAGCTTGTATATATCAGTCGTTTTCAACTGTCGTTACCTATTTCAGAATTGTGACAGTTACCACAGCTGATGCAACATCGTATAGCATATCGGTTTGAAGTGATAAAAAGGCCTATTTACTATAAAACAATAGAATGTACAGTCATCTACGAGAACCATGCAAAACGTAGTTCACAGTCGATTATTATTGCTGTTGCGTACGGAATCCGGATAGTGCCATCTATAATCTCGCCATTCTTTCGTCAAAGAGCTACCCAATACACTCAAAGCGGTACACGATATTTTGCACGACGGTCGCGGTGACGCACGATATTTTGCGCGACGGTCGCGGCGACGCACGATATTTTGCACTACGGTCGCAGCGACGCACGATATTTTGCGCGACAGTCGCGGCAACGCACAATATATACGTGGCAAATACTCTACATTTGGCTCGTGTCTGACTGTAGCCTCCGCTCGCGACACAACAACGTATTATACCACTTTTATTCTTGACATGTTGTAAGTGTATATTGACGAAAACTAAGTCGTCTTTGCGTGATTTGTGGAAACAGCCATCTGTGCCAGAACGTTCAGTGGCAAGACCTTTTTTGTGCCATTTCCACTAATATACTTGGTTGAAAATAATGAAAAATAACGAATTACCTATATATCACATCTATAATGATCTATGCGATAATGTCAATACGCCTTGTTGGGCAAGTAGAATAAACTCCATTGTCGATCATCTAGGCTATGCACATATCAGATTATTTTTCGATCATAACGTGTATTATTATAGTTTGTTGAAATCAAGAATAAGAGATCAATTTGTTCAGGAATGGCATGATAGTATTAATGCAATGTCAAAACTTGATAGTTATTGCAAATATAAAACCGAATTTTGTTTTGAAAAATACTTAGATGTTATAACTAATGACAAGTTACGAAAATTATTGACAAGTATACGATTATGTTCCCATAGTCTAGAGATAGAAGTAGGAAGATATTATAACATAGAAAGAGATAATAGATTGTGCAAATTATGTAATCAAAATGCTGTAGAATCAGAATATCATTTCATTTTATGTTGCTCAAAGTATAGATGTATAAGATCAACATATATTGGAAATTGTTCATGGCCTACTGTTCAAAAATTCATTTTATTAATGTCAACAAATAGTAAAAAATGTATGTATAATCTTGCAAAATATATTAAAGAATCTCTATGTTTAAGACAAGAAGCTCTTGAAAACCTAACTATTCTCTGATCGTTATGTAAAACTCTGTTGTGTTCTTTGTTATATGTATATGGAATTAGTTTATATAGAAATTGTATTTGTATATATGTATATGATTGTCTTTGCCATAAGTTTTTATATTTGTAAATGGCCAAAGGCAAATATTTTGCCGATTGCTAATAAACTGAAACTGAAACTGGTGTCTTTATTGAAAAGTCATTGAAATCGCTCAATATTGATATCAAACTCCATCTACTTGGGCATATCTGATTTTGATATGCGTTAAGTCGTCTTGCTAATATTAATGACTTATAAAGAGGACGATTCAAATATCATCATCAAAATTGCAAGTGAGTGGCAATTTACCGTTCTGGGAAGAAAAAGTGATCGTTCACGGAGGACCATACCAGCATCACAATCGGAAATAGCGCATACATTCTTGTCTTTCCTTGCGCTTATGGCTGCTGGTGTATTGAACTGAATCACCTCGTAATGTTATGTTATACGCGTGCATCCTTTTCACCAGCGTTTTGGGATTATAAACGCGAAACGAATGAAAAAATGGAATGACCCTGTTGATTGCTTTAACTTTGTTACCAAAGGTTATTCACTTTTATTAATATTATTTGTATGTGGAACTATAAAATTATTTAATTTAAGTCCGGCTCATAACTTGGACATGCATGTATTTTGAGATACAAAATATAACATCAGTGCTGGATTGTACTACCACAAGTTTGTTCCTGCGTTATTATTAGAACACTTCTTATTCAAGCAAACGGAATATTGTAACATTATTTTTTATATAAACACATTTATTTACAGTTTTCTTTTCCTTATATGATAACGCCTCACTGATAAACAGCTACAAAAAGCGATATTTGTGTACATTCATTCTACATAACAACGATTTCAAGATACATATTAATGAACCCTAAACGGTTATCAAGTGTATACATGTGGAATGGAAATACATAACAGTCTCAGTTAAGTACAAACAGTTAGATGTTACGTTAGCACTGTGTAGTCGAATAACATTTTGCTACAATAAGACAAAAATCAACATAATAGCATGACGACTTATCGCGTGCACCAGCCATAATTATCGCTGTCACGTTTAGGTCAAATTGTCACTTGAAGTTTCGCATGGACCCCAAAGGGTATTTCCGATAGGAGATGTTTACGGTACTGTCAATCATATTGCTTTATTATATTTTCAAGACGACATGTTATACTAGTTTGCACAAGCTATGGTGAGAGTAACGAATCTGAATTTATATGTAGCAACAGTTAAACAGGACTTTAATATACACGTTGTGTTAAGTAGTTATATTTATCATGTCCAACAACACTCAATTCTGTTTTTAGTGACATAGAGCGAATTTTAGTTTAGTTCAAGAAAAGAACAATATCTTCATCATCGCCGCTTATGAAATATTTGAAAACAAGAATGTTATTTACATTTTGGGATTTTATCCGATCATTTGCATTTGACAATGTATGTGAAACACGTATTATAATAATAATAATAATAATAATTTTTATTATTATAATTATAAAGACAAACCTCAACGCAGATAATAGCGATAAACTTATATCAATAACCATAAATTAATGTTTCTTAATCATTTCACCTCTAGTACGTATAATGATTTGATTCGAATGATTTAATTGTAACTCTACTTTGTATTAATACAAAAAGATTACGTTTAATCCGTTCACCGCATGACTAACCCTTTAACACTTAATGTATATATGCTAACAGCAGAACGGGTTAATTGAGATCCGTATGTTTACTCGCCAAAAGGAAACAAGTTTCAATTCTGTATTCGTCTCCCGCAAGTTTGTTCTTTCGAAATCATTATGACACTTCTTATTCAAGCGCACGGGTTATTGTTACATAACTTGTGTTTCTATAAGCTCGTTTTTCTTTCATAAGGGAACCTAAAATGACAATCAATTACAAACGGTGACATTCGTGTTCAGACAGTGCACATACAAAGAGTTCAAGATAAATATGAATGGAAAACAACACGACATTGTCAAGCCTGTATAAGGTGCATGGAAATAAATAACAGCTGCACTGTTTAAAAAAAAAGCAATTATTTTGTATGTGAGACACTTGTAGTCGAATTACATTTTGAAACATACTATATTAATACTGGAGCAGTTTATTATCTATCATAATACTTATACAAGTGAATACTGTTCAAATTAAAGATTCTCACATGCCCTTAATGTATACCGGTTGAGTAAGGTAAATACTGGTGTCCTAAATGAATCGTTAATCTTCATTAATACAATGAGTTGTAAAAAACGCTAAATAAGTAAATTGCAATTGAATCTTTTTATATTTACAGCCAGTTTGAATGAAGACACACATGCTTTTTTCGAAAGATCAATAGGAAAGCAAGGTTACATTGCACTTACAAACATTAATTTTATCTGGCGCCATAGATTTGAAATGTAAACGCTTTGCACCTAACGAATGTCGATTGCCGATTTTAGCTTCACGCACATAATATTTTCAGGAATATTACAACTTTAAACAAGCGAATCATTCAAACAGAAAAGAAAAAATGGAAAGAGGGATAACATTTTAAAATTTGATATTTAAGCTAGAACTGAAATTTCAAACTGTGGTCATCTGTAAGCAACACGTCTTTTAATTGTCTACTTGTTTTTCTTTTACATAAACATAAACAGAAATGAATATCATAAAAAAAAAACTTTTTAAAATTAACACTATTTACAACCTTGTAAATGCAGCTATCAACAGCATTTGTTTATGCTTCCAGTGTGAACAAGAACATTTTCATCTATGATATACACACAATGCAATAACCTAGTTGCTTTTTGAAATTTCACTTTCAAAATCAGAACAATAAGAACACATCTCATGTAAAATAGACCGTATTCCTAACACAAATCGGCATTATATGAGAACATTATTTTTATATTCACCATAATTTCAACATACCAAAGGCAATTTCCCGAACGTCTTGAAATTGGTACGTGCACATGTTAAAGATAATTATAATTCCACAACAGAATGTCACCAATCTTGCATATTTGGTGGAATGAAATGCATAGAGGCTTCGGTGTCAGAATAGTTGTGAAAAGAGCCATGTTGTGCGACATATTTGTTATCGAGTAACATTTTGCACTCTTCGAGAACGAAATGGTGAAATCTGTCAATGCACATAAAATGATATGAATCGCCCACAGAACGTCAACTAAATTGCTAAAATTGTGTCATGAAATGCTTAAAGGCTTCAGTGTCTGCATAATTATGAAAAGAACCATGATGTATGAAATATTTTTACTTGGATAACATTTTCAAACTTGAAGAGCGTGTAGAGATATGCCAGTATACATGTACAATAACCAAACAGAAATATTAATCTGCCGAGTCAACAACCTACACAAAAACTATATTGACGTGAAAAGAAGCTTTAGTGTACGTGTAATGGTTATAAGAAGTATGTTTTTGCGACCTATTTTGACTCGAGTGTTATTCAACAAGACAAATAAACATCATATAATAATAATAATAATAATAATAATAATAATAAGACCACATGTCACATCAAATCCAAAATTGAGATATCGAAACAACGGTCAAAGTTAAAGACAATAAGTGCGTGTTAAATGTTTAGTTATATGTTTTTATTATATTGTAAATCAGTGCGTGTTTAATGTTCATTTAGATGTTTTAAATTGTATTGTAAAAATATTTGAGTACTTGTTTTAATAAAGTAATATAGTATTTCAAAACAGTTATCGCGTTATCTCATGAGCTGCTATCTGCACGTGGACTCACGGAATACCTGGATAACGATAATGGGCGTTGCCTTAAATGTTGGGCGAGCCAGGATTGGATCTTTTAAACCAACGAGAATGCTGAAATCGCAAAAGCAACACAAAGAAAACGGTATTGGACGTGATCCATTTGTCTCTTACCTTTCGCATCTTTTTTTCTGCTTGGCGTTCAAGTTGTTGAATCATACCAAGGACCTCCGAAAACAAACACAGTAAAGAGCACTATTCGTAGACGAGCAACTTACATCGACCATGATGTCGGCTCAAATATCAAAGATCTAGCCAGATTTCTAGCGACACAACGCCGAATACACCACTGGACTCATGGCTACGACCTTCAACTACTCAGCAAGGTGCAGCCGTTTTTGACTCCACGCCTAATGTAATAATCACAGACGAAGATATATATATATATATATATATATATATATATATATATATATATATATATATATATATATATATATATATATATATATATATATATATATATGGACTCCATTACATTGTCAATTGAAATATATGCAAACGTTAAGCAACTTAATAATAAGTTTGATTCCCTCGACACGGCTGTAAAAAAACAATGAAAAGGACAATACACATCTAAAAAGCAGAACAAAATATTAACGGAACAAGTTAACATAAAAGCTGAACATCGTGGAAGGCCAGCTAACGACATCATCAAAATGACACGAGAATCTTGGTGCGATGCGTCAAGAAACCAAACCTGAAAGTATTGAATCTTGAGAACGATTGAAACGAAACCAACTCACAAACCGAAGCAAAACTTGATGCTATTAAAGCATGTATGTACGATTTTGTCAAATATTTAAAAATCTATATAAAATGTGTAAAACACTTATTAAACATATATCAATATAAATTAAAATAAAAGTAAAGAATAACATGCGAAATAAGCCAGATATTTAATTCTGAAATCGATAATGTATGTACAGTCGAATTCGCCAGCATGCATATCGTGCATGTGCGATGTAAATCTAAATTTAGTTTTAGTGCAGATTCGTTCATACGACTTATTGTATGAACATATGTACGATGTATCTTCGCCACAATCGGCTCGGGGCACTTTTTTGTCTTTGATGCATTTTATAAAATTCGTCTTCGATGTTTATTTTTTCATGCCTATTTTGTGTTATTGTAACATATTTTTATAAATATATTACAATTTTACACATATACAAATCGTGCATACTCTCTATAACTTCACACTGATGCGATAAATGTCAACATAACATACCCAACGTAAAACAATAACAACATTTGAGTCAAAGCATTGCGAAGTGGATCGTGCAGTGATACGCAATAAGATTAGTAGAAATCATTAAATAATACATCAACATCGTTTAATGTTGGGCTTATACAATATGATGAAATAGTAGTAATAGTTTGAGGAAGTATATTTAATTTGTTGTTGTTTTCGAATCTAGAGATAAGTCATGTGTTCTTTTTATGTTACGCCTTATATAATGAAATGGTAAAATGGTCTTTGTCGCAAATCAATTATCATTGAAGGTGCGGGAGTAATGCCTCAGTCACAAATAATCCGGTCGCTGGCTGATGTGTCCGATCTCCAGGCATCGGAAAGACTAGACAGGTCAAAGTCGGTCGTCGTCCGATGAGTGACACAAACTCGGCCCTTTAAGGGCGCCGGACGAGCATCGACCGATAATCGAACGGCAATCGGACAGTTTAAGGAAAGCTTTTGGGTGTAGCGTCAGAATGTAAATCGGATGAAAACCGGCCGATGTTCGGACCTCTATCGACGTTCAGTACAAGTTCCTGTGGGCGAAGGTCTGTTAACCTGGCTCCAACTCAGACTGTGGTATTTTGAACGATTGTCAGCTGCCACAGGTCCTTGAACGCAATACAGTGGATTTTCCAGACCCGGAGTCTTTGCCTCATGACGACTTGAACATGCCCTACTTCTTTGTGGGTAACGACTTGTTTCCTCTTTGCACATAAACCATGAACATGAAACCTTCGCCAATCGGTATCTCCACGAGGACGAATATATATCTAACTACTGGACGTCAATAGCGCGCAAGTTCGTCGAAAACGCCTTTGGTATACTCGCAATGAGGTTTCGCTGCCTTCTTGGTACATCGGGCATTCTTCCGGACAATGCCATCTTGATCACACAGTGCTGTCTAGTGCGCCAAAACCTTATGAGGATAAGGCATCCAAACCTTCAAAACGTTGATGTTGATCAAGAGGAGGATTACCATCAACTGAGTCCAGGGGCTTGAAGAAACAATCTTCCTCCAGTCATGCCGTCCATCATCGGGCTGATCTGCTGTTTGAGGAGGTGGCATTTGTCGTGCTGCGACCTTTCTCTTTCGCATCTTTACTTGAAAATTGAGGTGTTTGACACTGAATCTACCCACGTGATCTGTCCTTATGCATATACCGGAATCCTTTGGTCTCATTACGAGCTCCGTCCCGTGTCCGAAAGTCGTCGTGCGGAGGCCCTCTGGCAATCAAACGGTCGCAGGGATATACAGCCCAACCTGCCAACTAAGACCACTCAAGGGATTTGGTCGTTGTGTTTTTTGTTCACAGGTGGTCTTTATAGGTAGGGTCGATTGAAACTTTGCAAAAATATGCTAGTAGGCTTTTACCAGGTACGTATGTGCTATTGTTTAAATAGGGGAATACTTATTCATGTAAAATATTATAAAGGATAAAAAACATCGTGTTTTTTATTTACATTTGTTATTTCAATTTCCAAACATAAAAACACATAAACAGGCACGAGCCTTGCACTAGCGTCCATAAACAACTTGTGCGCTAATTTATTCACTGACGCGTGATCCGACTAACGTTAATTGTTATGATTGAAGTGGTCGTTGTTAGCCTCTTTCAAGGAAGACAATATTTTTTTATTTTGCAAACCGATGACAACGTACAATGTATAATAGAAAATGCTGCAATATCGTATCAATGTACTAATAAGTTAATGTATGCTATTTGGTAAAAACCAAATTATTCGTTATAAATCGTTCCTTGATTTTTTGCCGATACACGTACGATAAATCTGATGTCGGGCGATAAACGTGCGTTGATCGTCCGATCTTAATACGATATAAATTTGATTTCTTCCCGGGCCCTTCATCGAGTAATATTTTAGTGACACTTAAAATTAATCCGGACGCCGCTTGAGGCTACACAATGACCCGATGTCTGTGCGATCATCGTCCGGTCGCCAGCCCGATGAGCGGAAAAATACGTCGACCGCAGATCGGCAGGTGATCGGTCTCTATTTGTGACTGAGGTATAACTTACGACAATATTAATTAGTTTAAAACACGAAAACGTTAATTTTCTCGTCGAGGTTGCAATCAAGTTAGTATGGGTGTAGCCCTCCGTGGTAAAATATAGTGCCTTTTTCTAAAGAGTTTCTCTATTCTTCTAGTTTAAAAGCCATTTAAAGATCAAACCTACAAAGCGCGTTTTTTTTTATTTCATGTCTCCTATGAGTGTCTGCAATATTGTGGTGCATATAATTGATGACTACGTTGAAATATGAAAGTTTTAAATGCTTTTATTGAATTACGGTGCTTTTGTAGAAATCACACATCTGATACCTTTTTTCCGAAGGTCTTTGCTTTGTGCAATATGGATTGAGTAAATGTTTCATAATATATATTGGTATTGCAATTTTCGAAGATAAAATCAAATTAACATTGAACTCTTATGCAATGTGTATTGCATTCAGCTGTTCAGTGGGA
This sequence comes from Dreissena polymorpha, assembly GCF_020536995.1. Taxonomy (NCBI): domain Eukaryota; kingdom Metazoa; phylum Mollusca; class Bivalvia; order Myida; family Dreissenidae; genus Dreissena; species Dreissena polymorpha. The sequence goes on from NC_068364.1 coordinate 86,768,469, forward strand.
TGATATAATTGCATATAAAACCATGAATCTAAGTATAAGAAAGAACTCTTTATGAAACTTCCGTTAATTATTAACAATTATTGAAAGCAATATAAATACCTCTAGCCTTGTATACTCTTTTTTCTTTACACTTACCTGTTTGTATAGTTTTAATATTGGTGAATTTTAAAGGCTTTTACCATTTTAAAACATTACATATATCTTATGTTATTCAATACATTTACACGCCTTTTTTCAGACAATTGATATATTCTGTTATTATGCTTACAATTAATTCAGAGGTTTTGTTTTTTATTTTTCGTTGAGATATATTCTAAACTTGCCATATGCTATGGAGGGGTATTTTGATAAGTGTCGTCTCAGATTAGCCTGTGCAGTCCGCACATGCATTAAACACCATTTTTACAGAGCATCGCTTAAATATAAATGTCCAACGTACATACTGCTCGATATTATGTTTATTCGTGCACATTATAGCACATCAAAATATTGGTTAACAATAGCCGGTTTAATTTAAACAGAGTTGAATCCATTTATGCTTATACATTATTATTATATTTACCCAATCGGACATCCAATGGTCGTATAACGATTACAATATTTATCAAATGATGACAGTTTTCCCAGGCGATCAGTGATACTGGTACATGTGTGGTTGAGTTGTTATTGTCGTTTCCGTTCAGAAAGACGTCTTAAAATTCACATAGCGATCATATAAATATGATAATCTGTATGACTTTAGTAAGATTGATTTAATAAAAGGAAAAGTATAGATAATTTGTTATATAATCTTAATAAACTAAATGTGTAAAATAAGTCATCAATATGTTTAACCTCCGAATTTTGAGCTTTTCACAGAGCATCGAATACTTCCGTTTTGTAAACAAAAACACATACATCAATATTTGTATTCGGTAACACAACGTCCTAATAAACGCGTATCGTAGTTCGTTAAGGTTTCTTGAACTGCTGATGCAGATGAAAACAATTTGCAAATGGAAAATAGAAGACATGAAATTAGTTAAGGTAGTAAACCTTTATTAAACCTCCCAATACGTTAACGTATTTAATTTTTATGCAAGCTTGCGATTTTGTTCACATGGGTGAACGGGTTTTCTCATTCGATAACTAGATCTGCATCATTATAAAACATTCAGCAAATGAAGCAGTTCAACGTGTTCATCTGATACATTATTAATAATGGTCTCATGGCAGAAAGGCATGACACACATTTGATGTAGTGACCAATTGTGTATTAAGCCAGTATCTTATCTTAATAAGTTTGAATAAAAATACCAATAAGCCATCGAATTAGAAGGAATATTTTTTTTGAATATTACATCAGTTAATGTCAATGTTTCATTTATGTACATACATGTATGTATTAACTACATAAATGAGACTTTTTCACATATTTGCGTTTTGTAAAAAAAACATACATACATATAATTAAACAATTGTACCGTTTGAATATTCTCGAGTACTAATGTTAAACAGTAATTATAGAGAAATATGCATGACATGAGTTTTGAATCCAGATAACTCTTGAAGCAAATGATAACGAGCAACAAACTTTTCTCCAGGGCACGCTAGAGGGAGGTCGAGGTCAAGGCATTCAGAAAAAAGCTGGATGGACAATGTAAAAGAGTGGCCGACACTTCCCATGAATGAGTTACTCGCAGCAGCACACAACAGATCATTCTTGAGAGGTATTTCTGTATCTTCCTGATGATGATGATGATGGCCGACCCTCCCATGGATGAGTTACTCGCAGCAGCACACAACAGATCATTCTTGAGAGGTATTTCTGTATCTTCCTGATGATGATGATGCTGCTGATGATGATGCTGCTGCTGCTGCTGCTGCTGCTGCTGCTGCTGATGATGATGATGATGATGATGATGATGATGATGATGATGATGATGATGATGATGATGATGATGATGATGATTAGGAGGAGGAGGTGGAGGAGGAGGAGGAGGAGAGGAAGAGGAGGAGGAGGAGGAGGAAGAGGAGGAGGAGGAGGAGGAGGAGGATGGTGGTGATGGCGATGATGATGACGATGATGATGATGACGATGACGATGATGATATTAGTGTCGATTTAATCAATTATATTTGTATTTATTGTTCTTAAAAATTCACAAAATATAACGTCAAATCATATTTAAACGATGCACATTTTGAGTTAAAATGTTTTATTTAAGCTTGCCTATTTCGTAATAAACTATTTTTATGGTACTTTACTTACGTAATTTTTACGTGGAAGTATTCAAGGTCATGCGCAATTTATTATCCACTGTCCAAAAAGGAAACCAGCACACTAATTTACGGGAGATTTGCCCACTACTTAACTCAGAAACCATATATCACGATCACATAGTGTTTCGTTATCTGCAATTCGGTGTCATGTTCCTGTTAAATATGACGTTGAGTGATGTTCATAATATTCGTAAGAATTTGCCCACTGCAGAAAGTATATTTCAAGTGTTTGGATTAAATTAGGCACATATAGTATATATTGTGTTGCTGTTTAAAACAAAAATAACAAGAATAAAAACTTTACGGTTAACGAAAAAATCTCATACGTATTACAGTAATATGTGCCCTATTGTAATGAAGTCTAATAATGATAGTATTTCGATTATTATTGTTTGAACTGAATTTTAAAGTCTAGTGGGAATCATATTTTGTATGGCCTAAATTCTTGCTTAAATTTATTTCTTATAAATAGAAGTAAAACCAACGACCGGTACAATCTTGTTTTTATTAAGATTTTATATAAAACTGGCATTTCTTATCGGTGCTGTTTGTATCGGTTGCCCCGCGCTGAATGACCTTCGCATTCACTGTGAAATGACTATTCAAAAACAACCCCACTGCTCATTAAAAACACGTATACAACAGAATCAGGACACGGTTTAAATATTGAATACATGCAGAAAAGGACACCACGCCAATGTGGTTATACAAAGTTGTTTATAAGGACGTGTTTACCTGACAGCTTGCGACAATCTTGTTCTACTTATTGAAACTGCTTTTCAGAACAACGGCTACATAATGTTGTTTTTAGAGACGTTTTACGAACTTTTCTTTTTAAGAAAAAGTTACGGTTATGGTTCTCCTAATCGCGATATATTCCATTCAATGTTATGATCCGCCATATTTTTCTAGCCGAGTTATAAATGTTCAACTGAACTGTTTCACCTGCATCGTCAAACAAGTGATAATTATAAACAATTTGGTTTTGAATTGTCAGCGCCTTCTGGTTAACAAGTACCAATTGTTGAAACACATGTCATTAAGGGAACCTTACTACGAGCAAAGGGAGAAATGACGTGTTTACTTTATCGTATAACACTAATATATAATAAAAACGCGTTTAGTAATTGGTAAAAACAACTTGCAACTGCGCTCTACAAAGTGATTTGTATTAATAACTTTTTTTCATTCGGCAACGCTAATTGTTGTCATATTATAAAAGAAGAAAATATAATGAAACACTTACGATGCAATCGCACTTTACAAGGTTATGTGTGTGGATAAAAATATCTGGGACATACACTAGATTTAAACTTACATAAACATTCATCTTCTTTTTATAATTACGCGTGTTAAGGAAAATATGTGTGCTGATTTAAGAAGTGAACCGGCCGGTTGTTCACAAGTTGTTTTTGAGATGAACGGTTCCTTGTATTATGCGGCTCGTGTAACTTTGTCTTGCACTCGTTAAAGTGAGATTATACGATTTTATGTGTGTTAAATTGTACTATATTGCTTTAAAAAAATGTAACAATAACACAAAATAGACAATAAAAAGTATACATTGAAAACGATTGTGACAAAGATATTTCGTGAATATTTTCCTACAATAACCGAAGCATCAAAATCATGCATAACCTCCTTAATCACTCTAAATTACTTTCCTATTCGTACTTGTTTCCCTAAAAATTGCAAAGCGGAAGAAACCCACTTTCACATTTTGCATACACATAATTTCATTATGGAAAGGGGTTTGTTCCGCTATGGAAGTGGGTTTATTCCGCATTTGCAATACTAGCGAGGGTGTTTATTCCGCGTATGCAAAATGTGAAAGGGGGTTTCAACCGCTATGCCGTTTTAGAGAATGGTATTTCTTTCCAAGGGGTGTATTCCGTACACCTCTCAACTTACATACTAGTAAACATTCATCTTCTATTTATAGTTACGCTTGTAAGGGAAACCCATGTCGCACTTTTAAAAAGATTTATCCCATTTAATGATCATTTAATATGTTTTAGATTATGCCGACATTCCAGTAACGAAATTATTGAAGGGTGAAGGATTTTATACCGTCATCAAGGATTACAATTAGAATGTAATAAATGAATGTTTTCCTACTCAAACCGAGCTCAATGCACCAACAAAAGATGCATTTGAGTTGCCTGTTGTGTTGTTTCTGCCTTGGTATTAATTATGCATGCTCATTGTTGTCAAATGTATTTCAAAATCAATCCCTGTTTTTAATGTCTTTGAAACGAATTGTTAAGGTTTTGCATTTATTACAGAATGCTCATAAATCAACATGTTTGTGCACATTATCACTGCATTTTGATTTCAATTATGTTCATATTCGGGAGAGAACAGCTAATCAACGTCATTTTAAGTAGATAGGTTAATAATTATGAAGAGATGGTATGACTTTGAAGAGATACACTCTTAGACAAGTTATACCAACGTTAAGGAAACATTTGTTAGTAAATCCATTGCGTGATTTGATATTGCCGCAAATTTATCGCCTCAAACAAATTGTATCATTGTTTATATGCGGAATGTAGTCAATAGTATCGCGGTAAGGGGACTTTACAATAATTATAAAAACAGATCCCGTTGATTGTTCTACCATAGTGTTATTTCCGCTCGAAGCAACATTGTCGAAAATGTCTTAAAATAAAAATAAAAACTTATACAAGGCGGTATTTAAATAACATAATTATAGCTGCAACTATTTATATACGAGCGATGCGAGTAATGCTTCAATTTGTCTTTAATAACACTGGTTGAGGCGTTCTTCCTACGAGAAGCAATCGGTCATAGAGAGATACGTTGAATTCCTAACGCAATCAATCGGTCTTTGTGAAAAACGCCATTTTCCTAATGCAAGTAAATAACGGCGTCTTCCGAACACTATCAATCGTTCTAAGTGAATAACGGTATCTTCCAAAACAATCAACGCTTAAAGTGAATTACGGTATCTTCCGAAACAATCAATCGCTCTAACTGAATTACGGTATATTTCAAAACAATCAATCGCTCTAACTGAATTACGGTATCTTCCGAAACAATCAATCGTTCTAAGTAAATAACGATATCTTCCAAAACAATCAATCGCTCAAATTGAATTAAGGTATCGTCCTAAACAATCAATCGGTCTTAGTAAATAACGGTTTTTTAACACATTATTTTCTTATAGGTCATAGTGAATATCATTATCGTCCTAAATCAAACAATCAGTGTTAGTGATTTACGGTATCTTTCTTACACACTCAATTGGTCAAGTGAACTACTGTAGATTATTCACAAATTCTAGTCGCTAGATTGTAGGCGATATTTTAACCTTAATATCTCGTTGTCAGGCAAACAGTGGCCCATCGATATCGCTTAGTAGTTGGTCACCTTTAATTCGAAATGTTACCTAGTTGGTTATCTTTTTCTTAATCGATTCTTCTTTGTTATCTATTTTCTAAATATCTCCTATTTGATTTTTTTCTAAATTTTTCCAACTTGTTCATCTTTTTTCCCAAATGTTACCTACTCGATCGTCTCTGTTCCAAATTCATCCTACCATATTGCTTGCCTCCTTTCTAAATGTCTCTATACTGCAACTCTTTCTTCTTATCGTCACATACTTGTTAATCTCTTTCTTAGTTTCATGTATTTTCGTTTCTCAATGTCACCTACTTGAGTACATGTAAACTTATCAGCCCTCTTTTAATTAAATGTGCATTTACTTTTAGTGGGACGTCTGTCGTCTTTACGTTGTGCATTCATCCATGCAAGTTGATGCTATATTTTTCCCGTTAAAAACATTAATAACTCCGATCTGCAATTTCTAAAAATCAGCACTTAAACACCTGTGTTAAAGAATGTTTTAGTATTTACTATGCTTGCATTTGTCACGACTAGTGAACCGTCTAGTAGACACAACACATGGGCCGTGCTCTGTGAAAAAGGGGTTTATTGCATGTACGTAAAGTGTCGTCCCAGATTAGCCTGTGCAGTCTGCACAGGCTGATCAGGGACGACAATTTTCACTTTAATGATTTTTTCTGTTTAAAGAAAGTGTCTTCGTGGCAAAAATCCAGTTTAAACGGAAAGTGTCGTCCCTGGTTAGCCTGTGCGGACTGCACACGCTAAACTGGGACGAAACTTTACGCACATCACTAAATCCCCACTTCATAGAACATGGCTCATATTTATTGTTGTCGACTTGTCCTCAAGTCTTGTGAGTTAAAATGGTGTTCATATTCATATGATGTTTTGTTGTTGCGTGCTATGTAAAGTTTTGTTATTGTTTTTTTTATATTTATTTTACTCATATTTCTAAGTATCACGAGTTTTGTTCTGTTTCTAACAAGTGTTTTGTTCTGTTTGACATGTGTATAGGTAGGCGTAATTAAATGGATAATACATATATCTGAAATACGTATGCAATTTGTCCCCAATCCTCACCCAATATACTATATTGAAGTACAAATATATACACACAAAAAACGCTCTTCATTAATATTAACACCTGTGTTGTGTATTTTATGTTGCATTACGAAATTAAACAAACCGGTTATTTATTTTAACTTATTTTCACTTATTTTATTTCAATTAAATTAAATACACATATAGCCCTTTTTTAATGCAAACTCGTCCTTCCAATAATACATATTCATGTGAATGTTGTTATTTTTACTTTACTTTTGAAACGAAATCTGACTTGCTCATAATCTTTATGCTTTATTTTCGCAATTGCGTATGATCTTGAGCTGGCATTGAGATTTAAGATTTATTCAATAATAATCATCAATAAGAATTATTCATTTCACGATGTGGTTTTAAAGTTTGAATTACAATAAGCAATAATTGCTTTGCAATTCGTATCTAAGTTACATGATTTATGATGCCGCAGTTTGATTTCTCACGACATCGCTATACGATATCGAAACTGTGTGGAAAAATGATCCCTCTTAAAGCGCAGAAAAGTTATAAAAGTAATTGTAACTACAATGTATATTTAAACAGCACGTTATAAAAGCTATGCTACATTAAGATTAATTAATTAAATTTAATGTCGCTTTACGTGATCACTCTCTTATATATCGCTTGGTTCATATTTGCAACGCATACTCTATTTCAACGAGATCACCGTTTTCATTGCATTTGTCTGTAAAGTCGGGTTTACATTATATGTGCATGTACGATGAAGTCTGCATTATTGTGCTATTGATAGGAGGCTTGCATTATACTGAAACGTATGGGTACACAGGTTTCTAATCCTGGAAACAATAACATCCGCCCTCCGGATATAACATAATTCACATAAGACATATTTACTAAAAAGACACACACTTAGTATAATCTAAATAGTTAATATTTATAACACAATTATGCCACAAAACATTAGAGACAAATTGCACTGAATAACATAACTGTTAAGATTTGCTGCATCACTGTGAAATACGAATTCAACAAGTTGCTTAAAAGTTAGCATATTTTAAAAAGTTTTTTTTCTCAACAAAAAAATACGTTTGTATAAAAAGAAGCAGAAATGATAATCCCAAAGTGTATCATTCTGGCAATGCACAATATATTCAATAGCGTCTAGAATGATTGATAAATGGATTGTGAGGTTGTAAGGTAAGAATATAATATCACTCATATCTAAGAACGGAGCTGATATAGATATCACAAAATGCACGCTTACTTATACTTTAATATCAAATATTTGCATTGCCGTCATTGTCAAATCTTTCCACAAGACTTGTTCTATTTTTAAACTATAGCATACATGCCAAAGTAAGTATTCTTATTATCCCTGTATTGAATTCGTTATGCATTTATCTACGATTTCTATGAACGTTTAGATATACATAATTCGTTCAACATATGTATACAACCTAACCGTTCATTTGGCCTTGAATCCCTGGTCATGATAGCTGCGTGGCATTAAAACAATATCCATTTCTGAATAATGCTGACGGTTAATTATTATTCCAACGAAATAAACTTTCACGTATCTTTAATAGTAAACGACGCGTTATGATATTTCGGTTTGATAGCAGCACAGTTTCATTTCAAGATTAAGAATTATAAATGGTGTGAATATAGACTGTAATACATCTGGAAAACACGGGATCTTAATAATCATCTCGCTTGGTTTTCGTCATAAACAAATGCTTTCGCCCATGTAACCAAGATGTATTTAATTAAAGTACTGTTAGTACTTGTGGGGCGATTTTGCTTACATGTTGTGTTCGTAACAACACTATACACCGTGATGCCAAAAAATAACCTTTGTTGAATAAAACAGATGAAATTAAGGAAGAGTGACAGGATGTCAACATTACATATGATTTAGCTATTGGGGTTAAAAGTAAATGCTGCCTTTTAAAACAAATTATTGTCGTACATGTTAATTCATAACTGCGAAACGTTTGTGAATACAATTTTGATTATTATCATTTGAACTGGTAGCCTAGGTTTTTACTCTGACTTAGTGTTATATGTATCTGAGATTTCGTAAAGACAAACGTTGTCATAAGGTTTCTATACATCATGTACATTAAATAATTATTCATATATATATTCAAAAAAAAATATTACCGTAAGTCACACCGACACAGTGTAGGTCATATCGCGACTTTATGGGAACAAAAATAAATGTTGATAATATTCTACTGTTAGGACGGACATATAAGAGATTGTTTTATTACTTGGAAAACATTAACGCAAATTCAATAAGCTGCTATGAAAGTGACCACCACAAAATGTATTTCGTGTGTAAGAAACAAGTTTAAAACTGGCATGAAAAGCACGGGCGAATTGTCATGTAAACACTTTGTAGCGCAGAGAACATTGAAATGTTTACTTTGACAGTAAAAAATGTAGCGTGTGGTAATTAAATTGTGTCGCCCATATCGCGAACGCCGTTGATTTCTTAAAACGAAAGAACATAAATGCGCTGTATCGGTTAAGTGTAGATAGTTCAGTATCGAGCCGATATTTCATCGCTGTTTACACCTTTCACGAAGACTGCGTGTTACTCGGGTGCTGATGCCACAGTGGAACGCGCTCATCGGAGCTCATCGGAGTTATTTTGTTTGCGAATGCAGAATCTGAATGCAAAGTGCTTAAATGCAGTAACGGACTACATTATTCGGTATACGTCTATTATGTTACCTATGGGGCGAATTGCAGAAGACAATCGCTCCAAAAATGATACCCCAACACTCAGAATAGCAGATGCCAAGAACCTTATATACATTTAAATATTTAAGTTTATCTAGATATATATTTTTAAGATCTTTAAAAGTACGCGACACATTACATGGTGAGTGGCACCTTAAGACGACATTTGTTGGCTGTTAATTTGTTTTATGTGAGCTCAAAGTACTTGTGTTAAGATTCATGTCTTGGGGCACCGGTCTATCCGTCGGCGGGTGTCGTCTGTGTTAAAAACGTGTCTTCAGACAACATCTTCACTTAAAGCGCTTGCGTGATCTCAACAAACATAAAATACATGAGCAATCGTTGGATGATTATCTTTCAAAATAATGTGTTCAGATCTTTATTTCTGCAAAGGTAGGTCATGTCGGCTAAAACATATCTAAAAGTTGAAAAATTACAAAATGTTCCCTCTGGTACCGCAAATGTAAACATCGTAAAGTGGTCCTCGAATCATGTCCATGGGAAAAGCTTACCGTGTCATAGTGGCACGTGGTTTTTATAAACTTAGATTTAAAAAAAAGATCGCAGAATCCTCTTCTCAAACACGACACGGTTGGCGTGTATTAGTTGGCATGTGACATCGTAGGGTGGTCTTTGCCACAGAGTGATTTATAAGTGACAAGAGGTTCGAGCCTTGATTATTGAAATGATAATGGAGACAGATGAAATTTCTAAAAACTTCATGCAATAGATGTCTTAATATTTGCTACATTTTATACGTGTGTGAAGTTAGCCTATTTAGCCTATTTAGCCTATTTAGCCTATTTAGCCTATTTAGTACATAGGTTGAAACAAACATCCTATTTAGCCTATTTAGCCAATTTAACAGCCTCTTCAGCCTTTTTAGCCTATTTTAGCCTATTTAGCCTATTTAGTAAATAGGTTGAAACATACATCCTATTTAGCCTATTTCGCCTATTTAATAGCTTTTTCAGCCTGTTTAGCCGATTTTAGCCTATTTAGCCTATTTAACAGCCTTTTCAGCCTATTTAGTACATTAGTTGACACAAACATCCTATTTAGCCTATTTAGCCAATTTAACAGCCTATTCAGCATTTTTAGCCTATTTTAGCCTATTTAGCCTATTTAGTAAATATGTTGAAACATACATCCTATGTAGCCTATTTAGCCTATTTATCAGCATTTTCAGCCTATATAGCCTATTTAGCCTATTTTAGCCTATTTAGCCTATGTAATAGCCTTTTCAGCCTATCTAGCCTATTTAGCCTATTTAGTACATAGGTTGAAACAAACATCCTATTTAGCCTATTTAGCCAATTTAACAGCATCTTCAGCCTTTTTAGCCTATTTAGCCTATTTAGTAAATAGGTTGAAACATACATCCTATTTAGCCTATTTCGCCTATTTAATAGCTTTTTCAGCCTATTTAGCCGATTTTAGCCTATTTAGCCTATTTAACAGCCTTTTCAGCCTATTTAGTACATTAGTTGACACAAACATCCTATTTAGCCTATTTAGCCAATTTAACAGCTTATTCAGCATTTTTAGCCTATTTTAGCCTATTTAGCCTATTTAGTAAATATGTTGAAACATACATCCTATGTAGCCTATTTAGCCTATTTATCAGCATTTTCAGCCTATATAGCCTATTTTAGCCTATTTAGCCTATGTAATAGCCTTTTCAGCATATCTAGCCTATTTAGCCTATTTAGTACATAGGTTGAAACAAACATCCTATTTAGCCTATTTAGCCAATTTAACATGCCTCTTCAGCCTTTTTAGCCTATTTTAGCCTATTTAGCCTATTTAGTAAATAGGTTGAAACATACATCCTATTTAGCCTATTTCGCCTATTTAATAGCTTTTTCAGCCTGTTTAGCCGATTTTAGCCTATTTAGCCTATTTAACAGCCTTTTCAGCCTATTTAGTACATTAGTTGACACAAACATCCTATTTAGCCTATTTAGCCAATTTTACAGCCTATTCAGCATTTTTAGCCTATTTAGCCTATTTAGTAAATATGTTGAAACATACATCCTATGTAGCCTATTTAGCCTATTTATCAGCATTTTCAGCCTATATAGCCTATTTAGCCTATTTTAGCCTATTTAGCCTATGTAATAGCCTTTTCAGCCTATCTAGCCTATTTAGCCTATTTAGTACATAGGTTGAAACAAACATCCTATTTAGCCTATTTAGCCAATTTAACAGCATCTTCAGCCTTTTTAGCCTATTTAGCCTATTTAGTAAATAGGTTGAAACATACATCCTATTTAGCCTATTTCGCCTATTTAATAGCTTTTTCAGCCTATTTAGCCGATTTTAGCCTATTTAGCCTATTTAACAGCCTTTTCAGCCTATTTTGTACATTAGATGACACAAACATCCTATTTAGCCTATTTAGCCAATTTAACAGCTTATTCAGCATTTTAGCCTATTTTAGCCTATTTAGCCTATTTAGTAAATATGTTGAAACATACATCCTATGTAGCCTATTTAGCCTATTTATCAGCATTTTCAGCCTATATAGCCTATTTTAGCCTATTTAGCCTATGTAATAGCCTTTTCAGCCTATCTAGCCTATTTAGCCTATTTAGTACATAGGTTGAAACAAACATCCTATTTAGCCTATTTAGTCAATTTAACAGCCTCTTCAGCCTTTTTAGCCTATTTTAGCCTATTTAGTAAATAGGCTGAAACATACATCCTATTTAGCCTATTTAACAGCATTTTCAGCCTATTTAGCCTATTTAGTATATAGGTTGAAACGTACATCCTATTTAGCCTATTTAGCCTATTTAACAGCCTTTTCAGCCTATTTAGTACATAGGTTTTAACATACATCCTATTTAGCCTATTTAGTACATAGGTTGAAACAAACATCCTATTAAGCCTATTTAGCCAATTTAACAGCCTCTTCAGCCTTTTTAGCCTATTTAGCCTATTTAGTAAATAGGTTGAAACATACATCCTATTTAGCCTATTTAGCCTATTTAACAGCATTTTCAGCCTATTTAGCCTATTTAGTATATAGGTTGAAACATACATCCTATTTAGCCTATTTAGCCTATTTAACAGCATTTTCAGCCTATTTAGCCTATGTAGTATTTAGGTTGAAACATTCATCCTATTTAGCCAATTTAACAGCCTTTTTAGCCTATTTTAGCCTATTCAGTAAATAGGTTAAAACATACATCCTATTTAGCCTATTTAGCCTACTTAACAGCATTTTCAGCCTATTTAATATATTTAGCCTATTTAGTATATAGGTTGAAACATACATCCTATTTAGCCAATTTAACAGCCTTTTCAGCCTATTTAGCCTATTTAGTACATAGGTTGAAACATACATCCTATTTAGCCTATTTAGTACATAGGTTGAAACAAACTTCCTATTTAGCCTATTTAGCCAATTTAACAGCCTTTTCAGCCTTTTTTAGCCTATTTAGCCTATTTAGTAAATAGAATTAACATACATCCTATTTAGCCTATTAAACAGCATTTTCAACCTATTTAGCCTATTTAGTATATAGGTTGAAACATACATCCTATTTAGCCTATTTAGCTTATTTAACAGCCTTTTCAGCCTATTTAGCCTTTTTAGTACATAGGTTGAAACATACATCCTATTTAGCCTATTTAACAGCCTTTTCAGCCTATTTAGTACATAGGTTGAAACATACATCCTATTTAGCCTATTTTACAGCATTTTTAGCATATTTAGCCTATTAAGTACATAGTTAACAGCATTTTCAGCCTATTTAACAGCATTTTCAGCCTATTTAGTACATAGGATGAAAAATACGTTCTATTGAGCCTATTTAACAGTCTTTTCAGCCTATTAAGTACATCATGCATGTTTCAACCTATGTACTAAATAGGCTAAATATGCTAAATAGGCTGAAAATACTGTTAACTATGTACGTTATAGGCTAAATAGGCTGAAAATGGTGTTAAATAGGCTAAATAGGCTAAATAGGATGTATGCTTCAACCTATGTACTAAATAGGCTAAAAAGGCTAAATAGGCTGAAAATGCTGTTAAATAGGCTAAATAGGCTAAATAGGATGTATGTTTTAACCTATATACTAAATAGTCTAAATAGGCTGAAAATGCTGTTAAATAGGCTAAACAGACTAAATATGCAAAATAGTATGTATGTTTCAACCTATATACTAAATAGGCTAAATGGGCTGTTAAATAAGCTAAATCGGCTTAATAGGATGCATGTTTCAACCTATGTACTAAATAGGCTAAATAGGGTAAACAGGTTGGAAATGCTGTTAACTATGTACTTAATAGGCTAAATAGGCTGAAAATGCTGTTAAATAGGCTAAATTTGCTAAATAGGATGTATGTTTCAACCTATGTACTAAATAGGCTAAATAGGCTAAATAGGCTGAAAAGGCTATTACATAGGCTAAATAGGCTAAAATAGGCTAAATAGGCTATATAGGCTGAAAATGCTAATAAATAGGCTAAATAGGCGACATAGGATGTATTTTTCAACCTATTTACTAAATAGGCTAAATAGGCTAAAATAGGCTAAAAATGCTGAATAGGCTGTTAAATTGGCTAAATAGGCTAAATAGGATGTTTGTGTCAACTAATGTACTAAATAGGCTAAATAGGCTGAAAAGGCTGTTAAATAGGCTTAATAGGCTAAAATCGGCTAAATAGGCTGAAAAAGCTGTTAAATAGGCTAAATAGGATGTATGTTTCAACCTATTTACTAAATAGGCTAAATAGGCTAAAATAGGCTAAAAATGCTGAATAGGCTGTTAAATTGGCTAAATAGGCTAAATAGGATGTTTGTGTCAACTAATGTACTAAATAGGCTAAATAGGCTGAAAAGGCTGTTAAATAGGCTTAATAGGCTAAAATCGGCTAAATAGGCTGAAAAAGCTGTTAAATAGGCTAAATAGGCTGAATTGGATGTATGTTTCAACCTATTTACTAAATAGGCTAAATAGGCTAAAATAGGCTAAAAAGGCTGAAGAGGCTGTTAAATTGGCTAAATAGGCTAAATAGGATGTTTGTTTCAACCTATGTACTAAATAGGCTAAATAGGCTAAATAGGCTAAATAGGCTAACTTCACACACGTACATTTTATTCTAAAACACTTATGTTAGTAAGAACCGCATGCATGTTAGTTTATTCTAATCACTATCAGATACAATTGTTCCCAAAAAAAAAATTAAAAGAACAATCATCAAGTCACTGGCCGACTAAAAATGTCACATCTGTCAACAGATAAAACCACTCTCACTCTAGGTCCTCGACCCTTTGGTGGCGCCCTATATGTCCACCTTACCGCGGCACAAATGACCCTCGGTCCTCTGGCGGCGTCCAACGTGTCTTGCCCACTGCGGCACAGATGATCCACGCTTGACCTCTGGTCCTATGGCGATGTCCAGCATGACCTTCGTTGTGGCGCATCCCGGTCTGCTTTTGTCGCCGAAACCGCCTTTCTCTCAGATATGGCAGCTATCTGCCAAACCGTCGTTGGTGGTGGCCTCTGCGTCACTCACCCGAAAACTTTCCGTTGGGTGATGCCTGTTTGCTGCACCCACCCGGAAACTGTGATCTATTCATTGAAACTAATCAATAACCGTGACATTGCATGGTTTTGTACACATTATATTTATTATTACATTTAGACAGCCAGCATTTAATCACTAAATCTATTAACACATAGACAAATGACAAGTACACATGCATAACTACAGTATTAACATAAAAATACAAATACCATTTAAACATTAACATAAACATTAATGCAGTTGATATTTAAAATATTTTACTTGGTTTTAAATCTCAGAAGCTAGCAGGGTTTCAGTGCAAATATTTACAAACAAATGTAATAAAACTTATAAAAGTAATATTTACCCAAGTTACTATAAATATGTTATCCAAATATCTGACCCTAAGGCACCTTTCCCAGATCGTCTATACTGCTCGAAACTAACGACGGCACTGACTCGATTTGCTTTAAATTTCTGGGAACGTTGGGTGTTAAATGAACGATTCACTGATCTGTTGTTTATCAACTGGGCATGCCTTTGCTATTAAATGCCAGAGTTCCTGATTAGTTTGCATCACAGAGCCCTATTATTTTGATAACCCAGGCCACATCGAGAACAAGAACAGGTTAGGTTTGGTGAAGGGGAATTTAACATTGCACAAGTTTAAAGCATGAATCTAGAATCTTGACAGTCTATTTAATTAATGATACCCTTGGGATTAAAATTGTTTCCATCGTGATGGTAACGTGTGTTCCCAATATTAATATAAAGTGAAAACTATTATGATTTGTCCTCTGAAACCGCTAGGGCCAGAGATTTTGTATTTGACATGTTGGTTCTCTTCAAAAAAGGTTTGAATTATGCTCATCGCAATAAAAATTAACTCGCCCTGTTGTCTTTATGTTTATTTAATGAAAACTTAAACAATATCATTTGAAACCACAAAACAAATAGTATCGGTATTTTAAAATAGCTTGTTAAGATGGTTGTTTACCTAATTTGTTGAGATAATACCCCTGGGGTCAAACTGTGAACCGCTCTTGTGGTAACTTGAACCCTTTTATGTATTTAAAAGCTTTAAAAGTCCAAGATGTTTAGTATTTGTTTTGAAACTTCATGTGATGATCGTAATAGCTGTTCAATTTAGTCACTTTGGATCATAGTTTGCTTCTCCCTGAATGTAACTTGTTTTTCTTATATGTGATAATAGCGAAATTTTAAACCATCCTCCTAAATTATATAATTCATATATGATAATTGGCATAATGTAGTGTTTCTGTTAATTTATTTTCAAATTAAGCGCCTGTAATCATGACTTGCCACGCCGAAAGGGAGGGGAATTCACATGGCATATTGAGACTGTTAAAAAAAAGGCGTACCCAGGCAGAAGAATTACTCCGAATGTTAAAATAATGAATGTGTAGTCAAAATGGCCATAGGGACTTTTCCAAGTTAATATCACTGTAGTTTCAGACTGTGTTTATAGGATAGCGTTCAATAACCATCATTTTGACGTTGGTAAATACCAATAACAGACACAACATTATTTGAGGATTAAATCATTTCAAGTAACGTTTGTTTCGGGATGATATGGGATGTGTGGGTATTTGTGAGGAATATGGCTAACAACGACTGTTTAATCTTCATACACAAAACTTAACTTCATCATCCAAATAGGTCTGCTGATATCTAGATAGATACAAATATCTAATTTGAGCGCACAAATGGTTTATACATAATTAAAACAAAAGTTCAAGGTCATGTGCAATTTTCTGTTATCACAAGATACTTGTTTATACCTGTATACGGTCACCTTGACTGACATTATATTGTTTGTTGATAGGAAAACGTCTATTTACAATATATATTCACAACATTTTCTAAAATATTGTGATCCGTGCTATTCTCTTTAACGGGCAGGTTAGAACCTGAAACAAGCACATTGCATTAGACCTGTTTTCGCATAATACTATAAATAAAAGCAAACGGGTTCCGCTTTGGTCTCGCACGAATGGTCACATGCAATCTAAAAAAATATTTTAGCGATACGACATGTTGAAAAATGAAATTCGAATCGGGCCATTTGTAAACTCCTGTGGGTATTATAATGATATTGCGATTGTGTTCACTTACAAACCGAAACATCAAACTGGGTATGCGTTTGTAAAGAATGAAATTACAAGAGAGTTACCAAGAGAGAAATTGAATGGCGTTCAGCTAACAGATTACATTCAATAACAAAAATAAATAATACTACTACAAAGCTTTGAATGTACAAAACAATATAAATGCTAAAAAGGGGAAGGCGCTATAATTCATTCACATAGGACAAGTAATCTGTTGTAATACTTGACATATTTAAGATGCAACTGGAGAAGAAACTTTGCAGTTATGCAACTATTTTTTATAAATTAAACTTAGTTTGCGAGCCAGGGTGTTCTTAACATCCAGGATAACATAACGTACAAACCGACTTCATTAACAATGGAAAAATATTGTAGATAATGAAGAATATTGAATATTGATTTGATTGCATATGTCTACTCATCATTTCTTTTGACGTTTTACAAGTATTTATGTTCTATTCTATTCTGTTCTTTTTTATTTATGGCATCTGAACTATAAAACATGTGTTGTATCGTTGGCACTTCTTTAAATCAATATATATCGATATAATCTATAACATCATTGCGTTGCAAAGTGCATTTAAACATTTAACATTAAAAACCAACGCATATTTAGTAAACTTAATTTTACAATGTTGTAACGTCGTCTCGCCATTTGATGCTAAAACAAAGCACAAAACGATTACCATCACACAAACCATGACTAATCATAATGATAGCAGTGTAATGTATTTGCTTAAATGAAAATAATACATTTTCCTTAGTATGTAGCCATCTAGCATCTAGCATTGACTATAATCACTTATCAAAGCTGTTGTGATAGTTAAGGTTCAATAATGTGTTGACTGCAAATATGTCGGTTGTTCGATTAATTTGTAAGGTGTTTACTGAATTTCATACTCGCCTTGTCTTGTATTGTATGAGTGTTTGATACTCTCTAATATTTGGCGTTTTGTTTAAGATAAATTTATTTTAATACTAGTACGAACAACATGTCTGCTGTCCAACATGATTAGTTAAACTCATTTCTTATGGAATGGAATATGACCCGTTTTATTTGATCAATTGCCCTTTTTAAGGCGTTTCTTGTGTAAGAAAATATGCTTGAGTCATATGACTATTTAAACTGAAGCGGTCGACGATCTAGCCTTTTCCACATTCGCGATACGTTAAATTGGGCAATAATTTGAGCGAATGGCTTATACGGTGTATCGGTCTTTGATAAATGAAAATGAAATTCACCCGAAGCATCAAAACGCAAGGCGTTACACCAAACATTAATATATGTCGAATACGAACACGTGATATAATACTCGAAATACGAAGTAATGGCTGAACAAAAGCGGAATTTATATTGAAATGTCAATAAGACAATAACAACATTCACATAAAATTATATGCATTTGTAAGCATATTCATACGACTGAATAAAATATATTTTAAAATAATTAAATGAACAGTCCCTGCGTTTTACTGAACATCAATTGACATGTTAAAAAAAATCAATTGTATTTATATGGGACAAAAATTGTGTGTAATGTTAATACATTTTCGTTTGTATTGACCTCGATTTTTTATAGGAATTTTTTATATTGATTCCAAATCAGGTCACATAAGATATTTAATAGCAAACAAGTTAAGTGTTCCGATTGTTCACAATGAATATTGAAAACAGCTAAATGCCTTTTTATCTGTCAATGTATATGCTGATTTTTATTTCTAAAGGAGTATGTCTTCCTGAAAATAGGACATTATGCAATATTAGTATAATCAGATGATATCTACAGACACGTTTGAACACTCTTTGGTTTGGTGTCGTCAATATAATTGTAACAGAGATATAAGTGTATAAGCACATAGGATATTATCTTCATAAAACCCCTTGTTTAAATATGCCTCTTTATTAAAAACAAAGTTAAGATAAGAGCATTTTTATGCATACATGTAAAACATACATGTATAAAATGTATTATATTATGATAAATATAAAACGTCAAATTGGGATGCTATTTTGAAATGTAGTTCCCTTTGACCATGTGTGAAATGGTATATCCGTATTATTTCATTTAAGCTTTGGTGATCAGGTTGTCGTTTGCGGATAGTTTTCACTCTTTAGGTACTGAAAAATATCGATCACATTATTGATTAAATTGTGATCATACGATTACTCATAGCTCAAACACATACATACAAAAAGATATTCGCAAGTAAAATATCTTGCGTATGTGGGAAAGATTGTGTTTTTTTTGCTCCAATTAATCTTTGATATGAGATTTCGAGTGATTACTTGATGATTGTGACACAGTGTTTACCGGCTCAATTCACATTACTGAACTTATAACCATCTTCGATCGACTCGTGCTGCTTGTTGCGTACTTTCTTCCGTTTAATTAGTTTTCATACATAACCCTTTTAGGAACTTACTTGTTGAATACACTTGACACGATTACAAATATTTACGATACAAGTTATTTTTCTCCAGTATCTAGTAATGTATATATTTGCATATTTTTACAATCGTTTCGTGTTTGAAACGGTTTATATTGTTCAGGTTTTTTGATCGTCAAAAAGATGTTTATAACCGTTATTTTAGAGCATTGTAAATGGTCAGTATTACTGTTTCATAGCAAAAAAACAACATAACTACAGCACAGATTTGTAAATCTGAATCAATTCATCTACAATGTTGTCTATTTATAAAAAAAAAGTGGAAACATCCCTTTAATTCTTCATAGCGGTAAATTAAATCGCTGTACGTGATTATTTCTGTACCACCAAAAGTTCAGATCAAAAACTCTCCCTTAAATGCCCAAATATATATGTTTGACAATATAAATGTCCTTTTGCATCGTTGACAATCTGTAACAGCGTTTACAGCGTCATCTGCAAACTGTGATTTGCGCAAAATTTAACGCAAATGCGAACAATATCAAATCTATTTCTATATGATGTATACTTCGTAAAGCTTGGTGGGAAAATAGCTAAACACTGGTATTAATTTTAATGATTTACTTTAAGTACACGTGGCGCTGAATCTTTTACCATTTAAATAACGCGGTAACAGACTCGCAATTGAATGTGCGACATCACAAAAGGCTTAACGCTAGTTTGATGCCTCGCTCATACAATTTGTCCGGGGGGTTACAATGTCCGTCACGTCTGGTTGCACCGACACTCGTTTTATGTGTTGTTTAAAACACCAAAACGTCTTTGAAAATTCGAGTTTGTAAAACCATGTCAATATCGCGTACATTATTAGTTTTTAAGGTCACGAAACACTTGTCAATTTCGTCATGCCTTCGTTGATACATCCTATCCAACATCTTTTGTACGACTATTCCTCTCTAGTGGGAAGTGCCCAAATGCGCTAATTGGTTGGGATAAGATTTGGATCATGTGCTCCACGTCATATGCCTTTGTCAAAAAGATAGATTTAAGGGGAATCATCGTTTGTTCTATCGCACTCTTTGTGTGGATCGACCATTTTTGAGGTCTCTAAAAAGCAAACATCAAAAGCAATGTTTGAAAAAGGCGTCGTTGTTGTGAGCTTCTGGTGTGCGATAGCCGCTCTGGTGAGTTCTCAGCAGCCGTGCCCGAGCAATGTGTTTGTGAAGCCGGCAGAGGTCATAGCATGCGAGCAGCGAGTCCAGGTAATGAAATTGCAACGCTTTAGAAATATTTTAGTTTATGTATTTAATTGCATTTATTTATTTAGCCAGTTTTATGGGCTGCTTAACATAACCGTAGACATTTTCTGAATATATATACAAACAGATACGCTTTGAACGTTGGTTTAGTAAACGCTAATATTTATGTCGAGATGCAGTCAAAATGTTCGTTACTTATATTAATATTCGTTAAATTGCGAACATATATGTCTTTATAAATGTTAAATATTGCTGATACTTTAGTTATATCCTGATTTCATGTCATTAATTTGCACAGAAAAATTGAATTTTATAATATGTTATAAATTTATGTTTTATTTTTTTATTTAACAATTATGTTTCGCTAATGAATTATGTAAGCAGTTTGTTATATTTCCTTGAACAGCTCCGAAAACATGCGTGCGCCAATATTTCAATAAATGATTTTTTCCACCATGTTAACAGCACAATTCTTTGAAAACCTATTTGTTTAAATCCCATACTGAGTTTGGAATGCTTAATATATCATGATTATCATCATTGCCATAACTTTTCGTGAGTTATCTACAAATACAATACATATAAATGTTATTGCATTCACGTAATGTTTTTCTTTGGTTGTAACAATCATATAAAACGATTTGTGAAAGCTATCATAAATGAAAAATAAAAAATACAATTTTATATGTGGTTATAAATCGTGAATGTACACGGACAATTAAAGTAACAATGTAAACCTTGCAAAGCGCTTTGCGTTATGTACAAATTTCTGATGTTGTAAAAACACGTAGGTATCAGATACAGCTTGCGGTCAGATTAAATGCATCAAATGTTACCGCGTTTGATGGATACAATGTAAATGCCTCAAATGTTACCGCGTTTAACGGATACAATGGTCATCAATGTCGGCTTTTGGATTGCGGTATATGCTTATTAAATTTCAGTTTTAATCACATGCCTGTACATTTAATAGAACAGCAATTGTATAATGTGAAACATAAAATCTATGGGAAATTGTAAATGTCGTTTAAATGTGTTAATGAAGTTAGGGGCCTTAATGATTTTATACAATTTAATTTTGCACTAATGTTTGTGTAAACGTCATTGCTGTATTTTAAACAGAAATTCTTACGTATGAATATTTCATGTTTGCTTTGGTCGAAAAAGTTTGGTAGCAAACGGAAAACGCAAGGATGTTAACTTCAAATGCATCATTTTTCATTGAAATATTTAAAGATTATTTAATGCTTTACAACAATGAATATCAGTATTCAATTAGTATTTACTACTGAGACATAAACTGAGATTAAGAGAAACGCCGACATAAATAACACAAGACTTAAATGGAAAAAAACATTTATTACAAATGTCATTATGAATATTAATCATAATGCCTATCATCAAATAACCAGTGTAATACACAAACTATTTTGCAATAGATTTTGTGTTTATGTTCCTTATGTTCTTTACGGCTACAGCGTTATGTTATCTTTACGAAACATTCTAAGTAATTGATTGATCTGGTTATGTTTAAAGTCTTCATGGCACTTTGCAATAAGCAATGATAATTAATCAGATATTTACATTGGCAATGGAGCTATATAATTCCTTTTCAATACAAAGTTCTTTTATAAAAAGCACAATACCTATAAAAGCGCTGATATACCCACTCGTGCAAGTGAACTATATCCTAGTGTTCGATTTTATACTCATTTAAACCAGTTTTCATCATAAAAGCGTAAGTAGCAGAATTAATTTTCATCATTTCATTTTCTCAGCGAACATAAATTCTTCGATTTGAAAAAAGCTTCTGCGCATCGTGCGAACAAGATTTCAACGGTATCTGATATTTTTCTTTCAAGCGTACCGGTATATCTATCCATCGACTGATATAATAATGTCGTTACACTAATTGATGCCCCCGAAAATTGTTAATATTATGAGCATAACCATATTAATCATCTTCAACATCGATATCCCCAGCTTAATCATGATCATAATTTATTAACATTTATGCTTAAATAACAAAATAATTTTGTGTTTGCTTTCGTTTTTATTTGTACGCAGGTGCCGAAAGCATGAGCGACTGTCTAAGGCGATTAAATAGATGGGTATTTTAAACGAATATGATATTAGTGTCGTCAGTCACTTTGAATATGGTTTTTATTATACATTCGTCCCCAGTTTTTAATAACTACAAAAGTTGAGATGAATCAGTGTTTCCTTCTTATTGCTTATTCAACTGTTTCTTCTTCTTCTTTCTTTGTTTTCATCGTTTGAGTTTGGTCGTTGTTTTATTTAACTCAAAGTTTTTCTTCTTCGTGATCTCCGTGGTATTATGTTTCATCGACATAATCACCAACACCATTATTACTATGTGTTGTTTAGTTGTAAATGTAATTGAGTATGACTGATTGTAAAACCAACCAGGAAGTAGTCATCCTATGTGAGAGCATATTCATAACACATTTTCTTCCACCACAGAAGATTACCTCCCTTATATATTTCTATATCTCCTAAAGAGGAATAAAATATTTCGATTTTGATGGATTTTGCTTCATTCGGGGGAATATCAATTTTAACTCGCAAGTGATGAGTTTAGTTATTATTTTGACAGCCAGGCTAAACAATGTCATTTTTGTTATTCATTTGCTAATATCACTAGTGGATCAACATGGATAATCTTACGAAGCAATTCAAGATTGTCAAGTATTATCTTATTTTTCACTTAAATGTCCATTTTAAAAGCATTAAACTGGGGATGGTTGAAGGAGTGAACATGTCTTTACATACAAAAGGATATTATCCCGTTGTGCATCGTTTGAAAGGAAGTTTTGAAATAGAACCGTTATATGACCAAACAACTAAATTAAGGCATGTTATATATGCATATACCGAACGAGATCATTAACAAATCCATGACAAGCGTCCACGTGGATGTAGTTTGCAAAGAGTTTTACATACAACTCATTGTTTAAGTTCATACTACTCATATTCAATATAGAACGAGCCTGTTAACCAGACTCTAGCAGCCGAGGCCTGCCTGCGGACGTACTTTGTGAACAGATTCACCGCCAACCCCTTGCTACCAGAAGACTACGATTTGCTCGCAGAATTCGCCGCGAAAAAGTAAGTGCACGAGGTAATAATGATACATTAGTTGGACACATATCACATTCAAACTAAACCCGGCTTGTTAACTTTTAAATTTCGATAAAAGTGGTAGTTTGATAATCGTACTAACGCAACATTGGATTTCGATCACATTGATTGTCAAACGAAGTTAAATAAGAAATATACACGATAGATTTATACAATATGTGTCTCTGCAAGAATATTCAGTGACAACACGTGATGTTTTAGGTTGAGTTAGTTTGTTTTTTTAATGCAAACCTATAAGTATCGCCTTTGTCTTTTTTTCTTTATGGAATGTTATTATTCAATGATAGTAATACAGGTTATATCAAAATCTCAAGTCTGAAGTTAACAATGTGATTTTAGCATAAACGGTTCCAGAAATATAGATTGCGAAACTTTGAAAGATTTAAGGCCAATGTAGAAAAGTGCCGCATCCGCGCCGAAAATGATTTGTACAATTTATGCCTGAGGTTTGAGTTCTCCAACTAGATAATTTTTAAAATGGAAACGTAATATAGTGTTGAATTGAATATTTTTTGAACGGAGCGTATAAAGAAAAGAATAAATAAACAATGTTAGCAATATAAGTGTCGCGGAAGAGAATGTTTATAAATTATTTAAATAATCTACTATCTGTGGCGTCTTAATCACGTAGTATTTTTGTTCAGCACGGGTAATTCTCATAATCTGAGGGTTAGAATAGATGCGGGAAAATATAACTACAACAAGTGTTATATCGAGAGTCTAATACACTTTCACGCGTCTGTTGCATAACCTTGTTGATGGTGCTTAGTTCTTCAGCGGGGTTACATTTTATATGTCTGGGAAACGTTCTTTTGTTCTCAACAGGTAGCGATGATACCTATTGTATTCTCAATTGCACGGGTGATAACAGCACACTATTTACAGTTTTCAATTTATAAAATGTGAACGTGAGTTGCGAAAATGCTGACTTTAAATTAAATTTGAATTTTTTGATTAAACTATTTTGTGTGTGTTTTCACTTATTGGTCGAATATTCACCGCATGAAAGGTGTGTTATCATTAACTTACCACATGTAAGTGTTAGTAAATACAAATTATACGCGGGGAGTTCACAACATATGTGTCCTCACATGGCTTGTTATGAGTTTATTTCTCCAGCATCGAAATATATCGTATGTTAACATATAACACGAAGTTTTCTTTTTAAACATTCCAATCACACATTTCAAGTCACGTCATACGAAAATGGGTCTTATAGCGTTTCGGCTGGCGCAGCCTGTGCAATTGCGAAGTCTGGTCAGATGCGATGCTGTCCGCTATAAATCACTGAAGGTTTTATGATTTAACTATATATCTCCTGACCAGACTAAGAGATTCGCAGCAATTTTCACAAATACTAGTTACAAACATTATACACATGTAAATATCTCAAAATCAAGTTCAGTAACCCCTTTTCCGTATTTTATTTTTACTTTTCAGTGTTTTTGTGTTTAATAACAAAGCAGTTTAAAGGTATAGAGTAATATATTGAAATCGTCCTTTAACTCTTTGTGACGATCGTTGTACAGCAACCAAGAGATAATAATGTCATTAAAATGCAAACACTGTAGCTATATAAATTGTTTTTCATTGTTTAAAATTACTGTTTGTAACAGCGATTAAGCAGTTTAAAATTACCATATTTTCAAATGATCTATAAGAAAGCCAAAATTAAGTATTGCTATGTTTTAATGTTTGCAAAATGTACACAGATTCGGGAAGAATCCGCCCGTTAGCGGCTACCGTGTGCGACGCGAAATCCGGGTTCTCTCCGTCACGGAGCGACAGAAGCTCTTTCGTGCTTTTAACGTTCTCTATAAGGTAAGAATTACGTCATAAATATGTCGTCATGGACATTCGATGTGCAAGTTTACACTGTTCCAATATACCAACTGTACCACTTATATTTAATTAAATTAATGTCGACAACAAATGTGCAGCTACTTACTCGGCAAAAAAGCCAATACGTAAAGGATTCACCAATCAAACGCAATACACATAGCTAAGGCGGCACCTTAATTAAAACAAATGTATTTTTTTTATTGCTTGACACGAATATATAATAAATTGGAAAAAGGAATAATACACTTTGAAATAGATAATCGAATAACATATATAGTATTTTAGGAATTTTTACGTCAGACGTGGTATCCTTTCAATTTTGAGTAGATTCTTCATGGTAATACGCGTCTTCTAACAGACCGTCGTCAATTGTGTTAAAATTGCTGAAAGACTTCAACATATTCACAATATAACTAATTCCGAAATGAGCTAGGGTTAAGGAAATCCAACTATTGAATCTTACTCATAAAATCGTATCCAAGTAAAATTGCGACAATCAGGTTTATTTGATTGAAACTGTTATTGGTGGTTAGGATGGGTATGCGTTGTATTTCTCTCCAGATTATTTGGGTATTTCCAAGTGTTAACGTTAATTTCAAAGTAACAAATACATCGTACAATGACATTATGCGCACGTGGAAATAACAATATTGTGTAGTTATGTGGTATGCGTGTGGATTGGTTAACAATCTTTTGATATATTTTATGTAAAAATATTCGTTTATTTGTAATGCGACATTTATAAAAAAAATATATTTGCTCTTATAAATCGGTCAAACGCTTTCTATTTAGAATTCCTATTGTTTTAACATAAAGACATGACATCATATTTTGGTAAAAACAGTATTTCCTGTTTATATAGCGAGTTGTAATTGGCGTCGCTCTTGACTAGTATGTAATGCCTTTTTTTTCGCTTATGAGAGGAGAAGTTATTTTACGGATCAATGTATAAATTTTTGTTTTAAGAATATCTTGCATAGTGGTGATTTTTTGTGTAAATTAGTGTAAATAAGTACTGCATTTGTGCCTATTTCATTTATTACAACATTTTTTGCCAATAATGCAAAGCTCATTGTTTTAATTAATAACTGATCCACAACTGATCACAGGGGAAAGATCAAAGGGACTGGGTAATTACGCGAAACTTTCGGGTTTTGTGTAAAAAAAAACATAATCAAAATAGATTTATTTTGTGGTTTTTCTAATTTGCTTATTTAGTGGAGAATCAATATAGTACGATATTTGACGACCAATCGCGCAAGCAAGTTTATTGGAAGGCGTAGTGGTACAAAAACGTACATTGTATTAGTTTATTAATGGACATATAATAACGATCGCTATACACAACTTCACCAAATAGCAGTACATAAATGATGTCAGCCAGAATAGCTCAGTTGGGAGAGCGTTATAGTGAAGTTGTTTACGCAACAATCATCTAAAAGCCCCCGGTTCAATCCCGGGTTCTGCCACGAACGGAACAGTTCGGCGGCTGACAATTTTTTCAGTCAGGTTAATAAATATAATAAAGCTTTATTTTAAGTAGACATTTTAAAATTCATTTTACTACAATTGGACATTTTTATAAAAATTAATGGATGCCGCGTGGTGACAACGTTAATTAAAATTTCTTACATCACTTAAATATCTTATAAAAAAATATACGTGTTTTTATATTAACAAATAAATGCAAACAACACATCTATTATCCATGTATCTTTATGGTTGCCTACAATAGGCCCTAAGTACTATCCCTACCACATATAGAGCGCGAAGCGCGACACGTATTATTGATCGTAACAATGAGTTGCGATAAAGGAAGCAGCCGCGTATCAAGGAGGAGCTGTGTCCCAGCGACCCGTTTCACTAGAGTCAAGCACTCCTCGGATTTTTTTTAAGAACCACATATAGAGCGCAAAGCGCGACAAGTATTACTATCCAGGTGGTATGGGCCCTTTAGCATTGTCCGACCATTACGTCCATAGTTATCTTCCTTAGAATTTTTGAAATTTTGAAATCGTTGTTCGAAGTCCAAAATTTTTATCCGATTGTTCCCCAACTTGCACAGGCTTTTTTTATCAATGAGGACCCAACCCAAACTCTCTATATGAGCAATATCGGACCATAAGTCCAGAATAATGTCTCTTTGAATTTAAAAATAAAAGTGAAAAACTGCTTGGGTAGGTGATTATGTCAACATTTTTCATCAGATTCTTTCCAAACTTACAGTGTCTTCATATTAATGAGCATTTTAACCTCATTTGAAATGAGAAATATCGGGAAAATAAGTCCAAAATTTTTTTCTATTAAATTTGACAAAATAAACAATCTTCACTTGTTTGAAAGATTTAACAACTTTCGTCTGAATCTTTCCAAACTTGTTAAGTGTTTTCATATCAGTATTACTCGAACCCTATTGAAAATGATGAATATCGGAGCAATAAATCAATTAAGATCTTTTACTGAATTTCAAAGTATTGTGCAATGCAGTTTCTTTATGCAATTTACAGCTTTCATTCAACAAATTTTGAAACGTTTACATTGTTTTCATATCCATGAGTACTCAACCCCTATCGTAAATGAGCAACGTAAGAATTAGTTCAGAGTCATCTCCCCTTGAAGTTGAGAAAAATATGAAAGTACGCTTACAAGATGAAGCAGGTTTTTTAAAACCTACACAGTTCTGTTCCATTAATGAAAACTGCACACGGATGCCAGTAAAACAAAGGAAACCAATGTAAATAAAATGAACTCACGCTATGAAATATTTGGGGTTTACACCACAAAATCATTGATAATGGTTGTTGGGGGGTTATAACACAACATCATAAATAATGGTTATTTGGGAGTTATAATACAAAATTATAGATAATGATTATACCAGTATCTTTTTCTATTTTGTTTAAAATAATCGGCCAATATATTATTAATTACAGTATAAAAAAGTAGAAAAAAAATCGTTCCATGTAACTTCATTGAGTGCCTTTAACACTGAAATTCCCAACGCCCTTTGATGCTTTGCGTCAATACTTATCTTGTATTACTTATGGATCGCATTCTATTAAGAAATGATATGTTTCACCGATGATGTTGTGTGACTGGCTCGAAAGGCACTTCCTGTCGGGGACATCAGTTCCTGTCAAACTACCAGTCTCAATAAGGAGGGGGTGGTTTCTGTTGCAAACTATTATTAATATGCTCAAAAAATGATTTGACATAATGTTAAGATAATAATTAATAAAACAGTTGGTCATACATAATTATAAGAACGCGTATTTGTATTATTGATAGTGAAAACGGATTATAGCTTGTTTGCCATGGTTTTAGACGGGCGTGCTAGCGAGGTTCGGCCGCATCCACGGCCAACAGGTTCTTCGGAAACATCACGGGGCAAGCTTCCTGCCGTGGCACCGAGTCTTCTTAGCGGCGTGAGTATGGTGGGATTTTTTTATTCAGTTAGGAACACCAAGTATTTATCGCCCTTGTTTCTAAGAATATTGTTAGGGAAGAAGTAATCGATCGCTAATAGTTCAGTAAAAATATTAGAGAAGAAGTTGAAGACTTCAGCTCTGCAAAACATATTGAGGACTGAGTAATCGCTTTTAGGTAGATAATAAATATTAGAAACAGAGTTTTCGCATTTAGATCGGTAAAATATAGCAGCGGCTGATTTATCATCTTCTGTTTGGTAGGATACAGTAATCACCCTTATCATTGCAAAACATATTAAGGACAGAGTTATCTTCCATATTCAGGCGAGAAATGTATACCAGAAAAGACCCCATGAACGTTTTTAGAAATAACGAATAAAAATGGCTGAAATTTTGCATATTAGTATAAATCAAAACCTCAAATGGTCACCAACTAAACTAGACAGAGTTGTCGCTGGTGGAGAAATACAATAATTAAAAAAATGTATCATAAAATACTTAACATGCAATGTCATGCATACACCTAAAGCGTCGAAAATCATAATATTTTACTTCCTGTCACATTAGGGCATCATAGCATTTAACAAGTGGCCGGGACGATGCAAACGATCTTTCGGCCCACACGATTAAAATAAGTGGTCTTAAAGTGTCACTGTGACATTTAACTCCCCAATCCCTCGAGGCAATACATATCACACCGATTGATAACAAAACACTTCCGGTCCGCTTCAGGGTCGAGGAGAAGCTTCGTGAGGTCGACCCGGATGTGACGCTGGCGTACTGGGACTACTCCATGGACTACTACCTGCCACTTCCGTCGGACTCTGTCATCTGGAGCTCGTGCTTCGCTGGCAACGGCGATGACGTGGTCAGTGAGGGTCCCTTCCGGTTCATGTACGGCGGCTTCAACGAGCTTATCAGGCGCGACATCGCGCGGAACGGAACCTGTCCGCCCCGGTTAATAAACAAAGACGATATTGATCAGCTGATGAGGTTTTGCTATTATGCGGTAGGTTTTTGCATGTGATGTTATACTTAATGATAACGCTTATACAACCGAATAAAAGGTCATCATACACACAAGCTTACACGATCTGGGAAAACGAGTCTAAGAATTGACCTATTGTCTCCCCTTGTAAAAGTGTATCCCATTGGCAATTATGTTTTAACAATACTCTCATTTAAGTATATTAATATCTGTTCTCATTTCTCGAAAACAATATACCAACCAAAAAATGTGAATCACATTTTTGTAATTTTGGTCCCGCTTTGAATATAACAAACAGAAACACTGGGGACATCTGATAATATGAGGTAATACATAATTTCCGTATAATGTACACTATCACAGAGAGAAATTCCGCGCTCCACTCATACTATCAGGTTGATCACTATGGTTTTTCAAGCTTCGGTCTCCGCCAGGTTGGGTCGAGGCGGCGTTCACATACTAATAATGCAAGCACCTTAAAGCATACTATATACCTTTCTGGCTATGGATTAAGTATTTACTCCATAGTCATCAGTCTGTTCTACTTGTTTGTTATTGCTTATTTCCGTCTGAATTTGTATTTGGTATTCCAATAATTCCCATCTCGTACAGAATATAACGACTGGAAATACGCCGAACTACTTCCAGCAGGTTAACAATCTTGAGGTCCTACACGATGGTGTACACGACTGGGTCGGCGGAGATATGTCTTACGTACGGCACGCGCCCTACGACCCAGTGTTTTACATGCACCATACCTTCATCGACTACATCTGGGAGCAATTCCGGACCCGACAGTCCTCCGTTAGGTGCGAAGTTTGTTTATCCTATTACTGAAGCCACATCGGTTGCATAGCAAGACAATTTCCCTTTCTTTTGATTTTGGTTGCGAAATATGATGGCAATATGAAATATAAGATAAGAAAAAATAACAGAAAAGCAAGTTTTCGTATGTCAGTTCTAAAACATTCCTTCTTCGTCAACCAATCGGCTATAAACACATTTTAATGATATTGTATCTCATTCAAAATATGAATGTGGTGATCTTATTTGTCTTCTGATATATATTATAAAAAAGTTATAGATAAAGTTCTAGAAAAATAGCGAATGATATGGAATACTTTGTCATTTGAAAGATTGTCCATTTTTCACGGGACAACTGAGTGGGGATACCAGCCGGTGGCCGGGATTAAACAGATGACTATTTTAATATATAGTGTTATTTTTTCCGGAGAACAGTTGCCGAGTGGACGTCGAGAGAGACTACCGGGAACTAGGCGATTACGCAGTCGACAACTTCCCCGGCCACGCCCCCTGGGAGGAGATGCACGGATTCGAGTACCTGCAGAATCGCGACGGTCTCTGGCGCAACTGGACTACAGCCGTGTACGGCTACGAAGCGGCTCCAAGGTGCCCCGAATGCGGCAATTCAGAGAACCTCTTCTGTGACAGGGATATTGACCCGCACCGTCCGGGAGGCGTATGCGTCACAAAAACGAAGTTCTTCTGCGTCGACCCCCCGTTAACGGACTTTGATAGAGATAAGCCGTTTGATGAGCCGCTGGGTGGTGGGGCTACTCTCATGCAGGGCACTATACACAAGGGGCTGCCAGGGGACGGTCGTACCAGATTTATGTCGCAGGAAGAAGGTCTTGCAATTCTCAGAGAGAAGATGGGAAACGGTACGTTTAACACTAGAGTGTTTGTTAAATTGAATTGGCTTAAATGTGTGTGTCACTTAATGTCGTTTATGCGGTTTCTACCACTTCATCCTGTGCATGGTATAACAGTGATCTCCATGTAAGCGGGTTCTTCGTGGAGCGCACATTTATTTGATTAAAGAAACCATTTATGTATTAAATAAATAACCCGTTATGCCTTTTGATGAATTTGAACAATTATATAAACAGTATACATGTAACCACCATTTGTATAAATTCAATTAGTGAACACAGTTTTCAAATATTGCTAAACAGTTCAATGTATGAGTAGCCGTTTTTAATCTTTTTGATAAACTTTTTAATATAAACAATTCATATTTTTAACATCAACATTTATTTGTTTCAATATTGAAAAAAAATGATACCACAAGTAAATATCCTGAAATATATTGATCATTATCAGAAATCGAAGTCTTAATGTAAATATCAGCTCATGGTAACGAGTAATCAGTATTATTTTCGGAATCAAGAAATTTAATTTATAAATGGAATTCTCAATTAAGAAATCCAACTAATTTATTGAATAAAAAAAACAAATTATGACATGAAAATATAAGCTTTTTCTTTATATCAATGCAACGTCTATATCAAATTAATCTTACGACGTAATCAGTTAACTCGTATAGTTTCGGCGTTAGAAGTATCGTTTTGAGATAGAAATAAAGAAGTGATGAGGATAATAAGAGGGCTATTAAGGATTATCCATAAGTGCAAACGGATTTAGCTCAGAAACTCGTCGTAAAAACTACCGTTCAACAAATTTTAAGGAAACGCTTTCGAAATGAAATGAATATAAAATATCCAATGCAATTAATTATTTCAGTGACCGGGTCAACGCCATCTGTAACGTACAAAGTAAAGGCACCAGGAGCACCAGAGAACGGCAAGTCAACGCTGACATTACATCTGCAAGAGGACTTGTACGTTATTTCTAGTGCTGACAGCCAGAGGGCACTGGAGACATACGGGGCAATCATCCGGGCTCTGTTGACCACTACTGCGGCAATTCTTTCCAGCGTTATTTAAATAAGTGATGCAACGAAATAATGCCGTTTGTATTGCTTGAAAACATAAGTTACTAGGAAACTTAACAATAAATTTAGTTGGCAGCTTCCTAAATTGGAATGACTGGTTAATTATCTTCTTTTTAGAATGTAGTGTAATTGTTTAAACATAGTAAGTTCTGAGCAGTTGAATTATGTGTCAAACTACGGTAAATATTAAAATTAGTAAAACAGTATTACCTCATCTCCGAATACTCAGATCAACTAATGCCGAAACATTTAAACATTTGCACATCATAGTTCCCTAGCAAATGAATTAGTCCACACTAAACTTCGCTATTTCCATCTTTCTTATTTTTTACTTGTGTGTATGATCCAAACGACGTGTTCAATTAACTGAGACCATTAAACAAACCAATCGCCGCGTTTACGTATTGAGTCGATATTATCGATAACATGTCAAATGCATAGTTGTTTTCATGTTTTAAAATTGTATATATACTGCTAAGTAGTACTGCCAGTCTAACCACATACTATCACTACCAATGTTTAAATTCGTAACAAACTTTAACGCTAATATTCTTTCTTAGGTTATAAACAAGCTAAAATGCGACAATTGTACTGTGATCACTCGTGATCATAGAAAATATATATTTTCACTCGTGGCTGCGCCACTGGTGAAAATATTATTTTCTATGATCACTCATGAATTAAAATCGATAATACACCGGATCCAACAAATATCCTCTATATAACCTCCTTGGTACCTTTATAATTGAAACAACTGAGTATGTAGAGCTTTTATAAATATGATTGTATTCTGTACTGTAGGTTTTTACTTTCTCTTTCTAATTATTAGCGCTATATGGCTTGTTTTCTTATACATTTGCCTATATACCCTATAAAATTGGATAGTGTATTTCTTACACCTTGCATACGGTTAACGCTAGACATGTCTTCTATATTTAACTGGCTACTATATACTAATTTGATATTGCTTCTTCTCTTAAATACATATTCATTAACGTGACGTTTCTTCTCATATTAACTAGTTTCTCTACAATGTTTAACCTTTCTCTTCTATAAAACGTACCCGTCTACGTATACACAACTCCTTAGCGATTTACATTTTGGGCCATACTACTCTTCAACATTATTTTTGCCTGCAGGTTCTGAACTTTTGTCTTACAACAAAATCAGAACAACAATAATTGTTTTATACGAGTTTATTATATTAATGGCACTATTTCCACTTCAGTCTGTATAAATTAGCTCTCCTATTATCTATAACGGCATTTTAAATAATTTTCACATTATGTTACATACTGTTTGCTTTATGTGACATAAATTCTTTAAGAATATGAATATCCTGATTTATTTAATACACAGCATTTCCTTTTACAGAACACAGTTGCAAGAGTGCTTTACTATTACTGAGAACTCATTTCCTCATTGCATGACTGATTCGTGTCTTTGCAGCTTTAAACGTCAATGTAAACCATCGTAAATTATCTATTTTAAACAAACAGAACAGACTGTTCTTAACTTCTGAAACTCGTGTATATTGTACTTATACTTTAAGTGTTTACGTAAATATTGATGTTATAAAGGTACAAAAAAATCGACATACAATTTCCGAACTTAGGACCCTCTGTAAGCTTAATGTTTGTTTCTTGGAAACCATGTGGACCTATTTACAATATGTGCTAGTTCACGCGTTTCCTGCACATGGGGCGCAATCTTGATAAAAATTATAGTGCATTAATTATAATATAACCAAATATGTTAAGTGCTTGTTTTAATGTTTTATGTTTGCGTTATTAAAATAAAGTGAAGATCTTATTATATGCTTTAAATAAATGTACACAGTTAACCTTGATATGTCCATATACATGAATATAATTAGAATGATATTATGTAGCATGCATTGTATACAAAATATCGTATAAATTACAATCCGATCATCATCGCCATGAAAAATATTAACTATGTTTTTATTTCAAACTTAAAAACGAGTTTTGAAATTATATGTGCACTTTATGTATTATCTATATTTTCTGACTCAAAAATTATGTTTAGTATGTACATTATATAATTGTACCATGTGTATCTATAAATAGTATATATACCTTGTGTTTTTACTAAGTATGTGTTTATATGTTTCCTAAATGGTTTATGTAATTATCATTTAGATATTGGGCGGTATTAAATAACGAAAGATCAAAATGCAGAGCAAAACTTAAAACCTGGAAGACCAACATCTTCAACGTTTTGTTATAATGTACTCATAAGATATTTATACATGTATACATAAGCAAAGAAAGCTTTAGTATTTTTAATTAGTATTAGCTTCCGAAATGTTTTATTTTATGAAAAGTGTAATACGAAACTACAATGCCATTTTTGTTGATTTGTTTCAGTATACATTAAACATATTTTTTTTATCCATCTTTTAGGGCTCAATGATGTTAACTTAAATGGTCAGCGTGTTCTTTTTTATTCGTATTGCTCGCATAAAATCAACTTATTATTTGTTGTATATTTAACAAAGGCATAAACATACATTAAAAGAAACAAAATGGTGTAATGTTTGTCTATACTGATATTCGTTTTGTGCTTTGAGTTGTGATTTTAATATTTTTATTATAGAACTGCCATCGAATCTTAAAGGGATCTTTTCACGCTTTGGTAAATTGACAAAATTGAAAAAAGTTGTTTCAGATTCGTAAGTTTTCGTTTTAGTTATGATATTTGTGAGGAAACAGTAATACTGAACATTAACCATGCTCTAATATAGCCATTATATGCATCTTTTGACGATTTTAAAACCTAAAAAGTATAAAGCGTTGCAACGCGAAACGATTGAATAATTTGGAGAGTTCTGTTTTTGTCGTTAAATTTTGTGAAACTACGAAGATTGCTTATATAAGGTATAAAATACGTCATGAATATGTATTGGCGGAATAGCTCAGTAGGCTTAAGCGTTTTTACTTCAGGACTCTGGCAGGACTCCAGGGGTCACTGGTTCGAAACCTGCTCCGGGCAATGTTCTTTTCCTTTTTTTATTTTTTTTCTTGATTTTTTACTGGAGCTTTTATGATCCAATGTTTACATTTATCAATATAAAGCATTTAATGAATAAGTTAAAAAAATGCCAAAATCTGTGAAAAGGCCCCTTTAATGAACATAATGCAATTCCAGTTTTTGTCAATTTGCAAACATACGAATATCTTCTAATTGTACTGCTATGATTTTTTGTTGTGGAATACAATATGTTATTGATGCATATCTTATCATATAATCAGTGGCAATATTAAAATGTTTAATAAAAAACGCATTGTGTATTTATCACGACGGCACCATCCTGATTAGTCTGGATTACCTGCCCCTTTGTATACTATTTGTTTACAATAGAAGCTGGGCACCAGACCACATCCTGATACGTTTTAATTTACAATATTAAGTAGTGTCTGACGTCAACCATCTATGTTGAATGCAAATGAACAGTTCAAACATGTGACAGATAAATGACAACGCATATTTTATTTTCACAAGCTAGTTTGTAGTTCATGTCATAAATGGTTTTAGACATGTGATTTATCTTTAAATGAAGGGTTTTTACATGTACTTATTCCTGAAAATATCAAGTGAGTGTTGCGATAACACTGCCTTGCGATAATCACCAAAGGTTCGTAAAAATACTACCTTTTACGAATATAATATTTCTATATATTTTCTAAAAGTATAACAATTTTTAAACTAAATAACAGCATTCAGCCAGAATGTGTTAACGTTTCACGCACAGGTGGGTAGCGTGTGGCTATGATATTAATTAGTGAAAACATCATTTTGAATGATAAATAATCATATTGTAACGAAAAATTAACTTTTCTGAAAAAAAAAATTCACTATCAAATATATATATAACAAGGTATGCAACTCAAAATCAGCCCAAAACGGGGTGCATCGCTTTGAACAGCCATATCTTCATCAATTGTGCAGCGATTTTCACGATCTCGGTCTTATTCAACGCAGAAATAAATTTCCTTTCTGGAAATGTAATGTCTTGCAATATTTTTACAAATGCTGGGTCAACGTTTAAGAAATAACACGATACACAACTCGCATGACCCAGTTGACAGTGATCATGCTGACTTTAAGACTGAAATCTTCACGGAGTAAAGGGCAACTTCCCTAGAAAGTTCATGTAGTTCGATACCATAATTCAATAAAACGTATGAAAAAACATTATTACCGTTCTTGTCGATACATTCTGCATCAAGACTAACTGTCCAGCGCCGTTTGAAACCTTTGTTTACATACATTTCAACTAACTGACATTTTAAACATACGAGTTATTTCATTGGTCCAATGCGGAGGTGTGTCTTTACAACTGGAGATTTCATTCATAAAGACAGCATGATCACTGTCAACTGGGTCATGCGTGTTGTGTATCGTGTTATTTCTTAAAAGTTGACCCAGCATTTGTAAAAATATTGCAAGACATATACATTTCCAGAAAGGAAATTCATTTCTGCGTTGAATAAGACCGAGATCGTGAAAATCGTTTTGGGCTGATTTTGAGTTGCATACCTTGTTATATATATATTTGATAGTGAAATATTTTTTTTTCAGAAAAGGTAATTTTTCGTTATAATATGATCATGTATCATTCAAAATGATGTTTTCACTAATTAATATCATAGCCACACGCTACCCACCTGTGGTTTCACGTATCTGGACTTGAGTTATCAACTATCTTAATAGCATTCGATAAAGCGCAAAATGTACGTCCAAACTTATCAGCTCGTGAGCCGATTTCAAATACACAAAACACAAACATTTACATACACATCAACACATATTTGCAATAAGCTGATTGTGAAAAAGAGCTATTTTTTACGAATTTGTATAAACAACAATTACAACTTGTGCTTATTGGCCAATGATTTTCAACAAATAAACAAATGGCAATAGAATTAGCTGATATAACATTCATATCGCGTGTGCATGATTTCTAAGAACAATTTGTGTAAAA
Organism: Dreissena polymorpha; assembly: GCF_020536995.1. Taxonomy (NCBI): domain Eukaryota; kingdom Metazoa; phylum Mollusca; class Bivalvia; order Myida; family Dreissenidae; genus Dreissena; species Dreissena polymorpha. Next base: position 86,806,388 of record NC_068364.1, read on the forward strand.
ATTATAAGGTTACAATAAAGGGTATTGTTTTCAATGGCATCGTTGAAACTCATGTGAAACTCAAACGGTCATACACACTTTGAACACTACAACTCAACAAATATTTATTAAAGTCGGTGATGCATGTATTCATGTACATTTTGTCAAACACTAGCTAGCAGAGCGACTCTGGTCTCTGGCAGTCTTTACCTTATCTGGTAATAATAACCATATATGTCACAACACAAACATCTATAAATAAACGTTATGAATGAGTGTAATATGACCATATATGAAGAAAGCGTAATCAAATAACGTGCGAGGGAGAAACAAGAAAAAACATCGTTGGAATAATCCTTCCTTTTGATTGCACACGAGCTTTCAAACGGTTGAGATCCGGTATTGTATACGTTTGTGACATTGTTTTGATATCAAGAAGTCATTTCAGCGCTTATATATTTCAGTTTTGTTTTTGAACTTGCAATACCTATCTTTTAATTGTGATTTGGTGTATTTCGACGTTGTAAAGTGTATAATTCAAAGTGGCATTCATTTTCGCGACCTAGTCCTAGTAACTCGGTGTGAGTGAACGAAGGATTTGTGTTTACTTTTCACCTTAAGTTCAACTGTGCGTTTTATTACCCATTTTGTGATCTATTAAAAACACGTGCTTCGCGCATTTGGACAATTACAGTGTGTTTTACACTAGTGCAATAATTGACGCTTTTGATGTGTTTATAGTGACTGTGTGATATTTGCATTGATTGAACACTTACCAGTGGATTGCAATTTTGAGTGACACTTTAATACTGATTATTAAAAAACAGGTGCTTCGCGCATTTGGACACATTCAGTGTGTTACACACTAGTGCAATAATTGACACTTTTGGCATGTTCATAGTGATATTTGCACTGAACACTGACCAGTATATTGCAATTTTGACACTTATTGATTATTGAAAACTAGTGCTTTTTAACTTGTGTGACCTTTATTTTTATTAAAGCGTGATTGATCTGTTTTGTTTATATTCTTTTTGTGTAGTTAGATACACATAAGACAAGTTTAGTCGTCCTTATTAGTCTTGTTGCAATAGTATTGTTAAGGTAGTATTTGGGTTGTTAAGACTTGTCTTTTTATAATTAGTAGATTTATTACGCAGGCTCTTTTGAATAGGATGCAGTGTTGTGTCAGGAAGCATTTTCCTTTTATTTTTTCAGGTGCCCAAGACAGGAGAAAAGTGAACCGTATTGCTGGGGACTCCAATGCTCATCGGATTAAGGATATTCTTCCTGACGATATAGCTGTCAAATGCCTGCCAATCTCTGATGAGAATATGTAATGACAATGGTATAGAACAGTAATTACAGTTTCAGGTTTGTTTCTATTAATGGTATCACATGTACACATTTTTCTAAACGTTTAAACGAAATGATTAATGAAATAAACAAAAGGTTACTGTTTAAACGGTATCCATATGTCAGTTATAAAAGCGTCATTGACATCGCATTTCCAAACTGAAAGTAATGATTATTTCCAGAAGTTATATTCAGATCATAACCCATTTGGGCAATGACGTCATATTAAAACCAACTGTTCTTGCCGTTGTTGAGTCATTGGGTACACATTTTCTACTTACATGCAGTAGTATTTTATAACAAAGACAAAAAAATATTGATCCCACATTTCTTCAATAAGACTACACCTGTGTAAAAATTTTATTGTTTTCTTCCTAACAAGATGTACATAAAAACGAGTATCTGTTTATTAAATTAAAAATGAATGCGGATGAATAAATGTCGGAAAAAATTTCCTCATGCATGTTGTGCTGACACGCGTCAAATGTTCAAGACAATTCGGGGAATGATCATGCAACAAATAGCTGGAAAATTGTCCCGAGCACTTTGTGCCGACGTGTGTCAAATATTCAAGACGTCTAGTTTGTACATGGTGTTTTGTTATGTTTACGCTGTTGTGAATAAGGGCCATCTGGCACACATGATACAAATGTATACCAGTCTTTTTTTAACAGCTTTTAATAAGTTTTGCAACATTGTAACGTAATGAACTAAAATGGATTATGTTGATATCAACAGTCGTTTAAATGTTTACTGTTTTTGTAAACATTTTTGAGAAAACACGAAATGCCACCATTTAAACGTGATACTCATAGTTTCTATAAATGATGTAATTATTTCATTTCTTTATACTTAAACAGTTCAAATGTCAAGTCCTAAGCTTCGTATGATTACAGTATTTGTCATCAATATAAAGTTAAACTTATTATGCTGATGTGAAATGATTGGCATCATTGCGTTTTCTAACTAATTTGCATGGTTATATATTTTATTTAAGCGTGTGGAATATTTTACAGATTGTAGGGAATTGTAATTGCAAACTTTTCATTTTAATCTTGAGGCAAAGCATGAATTTTCCTTGTGTATTTATTCATGTATATTTGTGATTTATTTACACACATTCGCCAACTCTGTTTTCAAAGGTGCCAAATTTTCTTGTGATCCTTTTCGCCATGCATTGTTGAGAGACTTGCGGAAGATGGATGTTCAACAGCTGTATCTTCATCTAGGCTCAAATGACATTCTTACGAATGAAGCGGTGTTTTACCGGTACATATACAATTATAAAAAAAAGCTTTGATATTTAAATTTAATGTAGTTGTTTCCCATAACTATATAAATTTGCAAAACTAACATTTTGCATGGTTTATTCATCAATGAGTCATGGAAACTTGCAATCATTTTAGAAGTGTTATCTAGTTTCTAATTTATAAATAAAGCATTTCACAATATTTTCTATTATCCATGTTAATTTGACATTTTATGCTCCCCCCAAAAATTTGGGGGGGAGCATATAGTCGCCGCTTCGTCAGTCCGTCTCTGTCCGTCCGTGAACAATTTTTGTCCGGGCTATTTCTCAGCAACTAAAGGCCGGAATTCAATGAAACTTAATGGGAAGCTTCACTATTAAGAGGAAATGTGCATATTATCAGCGGGTTCTGGTCGGATGATTTGTCACAGAGTTATGGCCCTTTTAAATTTTCTATTAACTGTACATATAGTCAAAGACCTATAGTGTAATTCTTGTCAGGGCTATTTCTCAGCAATTAATGACCGGAATTCAATGAAACTTGATGGGAAGATTTACTACCAAGAGGAGATGTGCATATTATCAGCGGGTTCTGGTCGGATGATTTTTCACAGAGTTATGGCCCTTTGAAAGTTTCCATTTACTGTACATATAGTGCAATTCTTGTCCGGGCTATTTCTCAGCAACTAATGACTGGAATTCAATGAAACTTTATGGGAAGCATCACTACCAAGAGGAGATGTGCATATTATCAGCGGGTTCTGGTCGGATGATTTTTCATAGAGTTATGGCCCTTTGAAATTTTCCATTTACTGTACATATAGTGCAATTCTTGTCCGGGCTATTTCTCAGCAACTTATTACGGGAATTCAATGAAACTTTATGGGAAGCTTCACTAACAACAGGAGATGTGCATATTATCAGCCGGTTCTCGTCGGATGATTTTTCACAGAGTTATGGCCATTTGAAATTTTCCATTGTACATATTGTGCAATTCTTGTCCGAGCTATTTCTCAGCAACTTATTTCATGAATTCAATGAAATTTTATGGGAAGCTTCACTACCAACAGGAGATGTGCATATTATAAGCCGGTTATGGTCGGATGATTTTTCACAGAGTTATGGCCCTTTGAAATTTTCTATAAACTGTACATATAGTGCAATTCTTGTCCGGGCTATTTCTCCCCAACTACTGACTGGAATACAATGAAGCTTTATGGGAAGCTTAACTACCTTGAGGAGATGCGCATGTTATTAGTGGGTTCTGGTTAGATGATTTATTTACAGAGTTATGGCCCTTTGAAATTTTTAAGTTACTAAACCATCCATTGTATTATTTTGTCCAAAGTTATGCCCCTCAAGACGTTTCCTTTTATCTGAATATATAGTGCAATATTGTGACAAAAAAAACTTTGTGGAGCATCACCCGTCTCACACGGTTTCTTGTTTCATTATTTGCTGTCTACAATTAATTTTACATGAAATAGCAAATGTTTTATTTATGCGCATACTATTAACAATATAATTATACATATTTGTTTATGTAACTATTTTGATAGGTAAGTCAGTCTGCAAAGAAAAATAACACATTTGTATATATTTTACTCCACATTTTTTATGCCCCCTTTCGAAGAAAAGTGGGTATATAGTTTTCGCACTGTCTGTCTGTCTGTCACACTTTTCTTGTCCGCTCTCTAATTCAAATAGTTTTCATCTGATCTTTACCAAACTTGGTCAGAAGTTGTATCTAGGCAATATCTAGGTCAAGCTCGAATATGGGCCATGCCGGGTCAAAAACTAGACCATGGGGTCACTTAGTGCATTTTAAGGTTTAAGCATGGTGTCTGCTCTCTAATTGAAGTAGTTTTCATTTGATCTTTACCAAACTTGGTCAGAAGTTGTATCAAGACAACATCTAGGTTATGTTCGAATATGGGTCATGCCGGGTCAAAAACTAGGTAACAGGGTCACTTAGTGCATTTCAAGGATTAAGTATGGTGTCCGCTCTCTAGTTTGGGACTTATTTTGCATTTCTAAATTAACGTTTTTTATGATGCCGAAGGAGGGCATATAGTGATCGCACTGTTGTTCCGTCTGTTTATCTGATGTCTGTCTGTCCGTCCGTCACACTTTGTGTTTAGGGTTCGAAAAATGCTCATAACTTCTTTTGTCGCTTCAGATGTAACATTCATATTTGATATGCATGTGTACATGGACAAGGCCTTTCCATACGCACACAAATTTTTACCCCATGACCTTGACCTTAGGGTCCGTGTTTAGGGTTCAAAAAATGCATTTAGATTTCGAAAAATGCTCATAATTTCTATCAAAGCATTTATTGGGGGCATACGTCATCCTATGGAGACAGATCTTGTTTAACAATTTAATTGAAAATAATAGGTTGTCAACATGAAGTGTATATATGCAAGATCACATTCCCAGTGACAACAACTCTTTAATTGTTGACTGTATTTTAGCTGGACTATTATATATAAAATATATATACTCACCCTGGCGTTGGCGTTTCCGTGAGCGTGCAAATGTTAAAGTTTGCGTACTACTTCAAATATTTTCAATGTCCATTGACATATTGCTTTCATATTTTGCATACTTGTTTACCAACATGATCCCAACCTATAAACAAGAGCAGACCACTGTATCAAGCATTTTGACAGAATTATTGCCCCTTGTATACTTAGAATATGCATATTATTGATAAATCTATGTTAAATTGTGCGTACTACCCCAAATATTTCCTATGTCCTTTAACATATTGCTTTGTTATATTGCATACTTGTTTACCAACATGACCTTTAACCTACAAACAAGAGCAGACCACTTAATCAAGCATTTTGATAGAATTACGGCCCCTTTTATACTCAGAATATGCATATTATTGATAAATCTATGTTAAAGTTTGCGTACTACCCCAAATATTTCCTATGTCCTTTGACATATTGCTATTATATTTTGCATACTTGTTAACCAACATGACCCCAACCTGTAAACAAGATTAGACCACTGAATCAAGCATTTTGATAGAATTATGGCCCCTTTTTTACTTTGAGAATTGGACATTTTGCTTAAATTCACATAACTTCTTTATTTATGATAAGATTGTATTAATACTTTGACAAAACAACACTTACCTGAATACCACAATGGATTCCACCCGTGCAATACCAGTGCTCCAGCTAGGCCTAAATCGAAGGGCGCCCCGCCCTGCCCTCCCGAACCTCCGCCCTGACCTTCCTAGGGCCCCCATGCCCTTAAAAAAAATAGATTTTTTTTTTTATTTTTTTTTACATATGATGATTAATAAATCTCTTATTAAAATACATTGCAATTAATTTATTCCTCATTGTAGTAATTAAATTTGAATTGTTTAATGACAATGGGAATAATTTATTCTTACAATTATTGATAACACATAAATTAACATGCATGAGGAAGCATTCTAGAAACGCCCACGCGCTCGAAAGTGCCCTTTTGACAAAATACTGCGCGTCCAAAGTGCCCTTTTGACAAAAAATCCCCCTGCCCTTTTCAAATCCTAGCTGCAGCACTGCAATACCCCACGCCCCAACCCAGAATCCCTGCCCCCCCACCCACCACCCCAAATTTTTTGTTTTCCTTTTTTTATTTTTGAAAGATCGTCAGATCGTCTAATAAATGACCACACCCCACGTTATACCCCCCTCTCAACCCCCCTACCCCCTCCCCAAATTTTTATTTTTTTTCCTTTTTTTATTTTTGAAAGATCATCTAATAAATTATTGAATATGAACAATTTCCCCATGATGGCTTACGTTATACTGTCAAGCACTCACATAGTCGAGCGCGCTGTCCTCTGACAGCTCTTGTTATCTATTTTTATTAATGAAAATGATTGTATTGAAATAATTTCAGAGATGTAGCTGACTTGTGCGATTGGGTGCATCAGGTCAGTCCAGACACTGAGGTTGTCTTTTGCAAAGTTTTCTGAATAAAATACATTGAATTTAGTGGTGTGATAAAAATAGAAAATGCCCAGAGCCAGTAGCACTGACACTTGCAGTGTGATATAAGAAATGGCAAAAATATTTTGAACCTTCTCCCATAACAGATATCTCCCTGTTAGCTAACAAACGTTTTTTTGACTGATAGTTCAGTCACATAAATGTGAGGGGACTGTCAGGATGTTTTTTTTTTAATAATAATTATTGATTAAGTGATAAGAAAATATTGAAATTGTGTTCATTGTTATTTGAACTAACTTTAAGAAAGTATTGAAATTGTGTACATTGTTATTTGAACTAACTTGCCTACATTACGTGCATTTCAAGGATTAAGTATGGTGTCCACTCTCTAGTTTGGGACTTATTTTGCATTTCTGGATTAACTTTTTTTATGCCGCCGAAGGAGGGCATATAGTGATCGAACTGTCCTTCTGTCTGTTTGTCTGATGTCTGTCTGTCCATCACACTTTGTGTTTAGGTTTTGAAAAATGCTCATAACTTCTTTTGTCGCTTCAGATGTAACATTCATATTTGATATGCATGTGTATATGGACAAGGCCTTTCCATACCCACACAAATTTTTACCCCATGACCTTGACCTTAGGGTCCGCGTTTAGGGTTCGAAAAATGCTCATAATTTCTATCAAAGCATGTATTGGGGGCATACGTCATCCTATGGAGACAGCTCTTGTTTAACAATTTAATTGAAAATAATATATATGTTTTCTTATCTAAGTTAATGTCAAAGTTCTTGTTTAGTAGGTATTTATTGGTTAAAATGATGAAAAATAAATGTTAAATATATTTTTATGTTTCACAAAGTTTTATATTTAAAGGAGGCGCAAATTCGGTGTCCAGAATGCAGGGTTGTTTGCTCCAACGAAGACGCTTTGCTGAGCCGTTTCTGCAGTCGCCACATCAAGCAACCAGAGACTGGAAAAGAGAGTAAAATTAAGCTGATAGGCTCACTAATGGTATGACTTTAAATCACTAGCTTGTGTATGCTTGACAAGCATTTTATGTACAAATAAAGTAACAAAAAAGGAGGTCAACACATGCACTTTCCCATATAATGCTTTCTGTATCTTTTAGCAACTAATGACACGATTTTGTGTTGACATACTCAATATGATAGTTATAGCCCTATATAACTGGTATGTTCATTTTAGTTAATCTTTCTATTTTATTAAACCTGTTTGTTTTAGCTAGATTGCTTGAAAAACACAACCAGGATTATTTTTATGCCCCCGGATCGAAAGATCGGGGGTATATTGTTTTTGGCCTGTCTGTCATTGTATGTGTCCATGTGTGTGTGTGTGTGTGTGTCCCAAAACTTTAACCAAAACTTTAACCTTCATCATAACTTTTGCAATATTGAACATAGCAACTTGTGGCATGCATGTGTATCTCATGGAGCTGCACATTTTGAGTGGTGAAAGGTCAAAGTCAAGGTCATCCTTCAAGGTCAAAGGTCAAAAAAAAATTCAAAAACTTTAACCAAAACTTTAACCTTCTTCATAACTTTTGCAATATTGAACGTAGCAACTTGATATTTGGCATGCATGTGTATCTCATGGAGCTGCACATTTTGAGTGGTGAAAGATCAAGGTCATCCTTAAAGGTCAAAGGTAAAAAAAATAATCAAAGTGGCGCATTAGGGGGCATTGTGTTTCTGACAACCACATTTCTTGTTAGCATTGTCTTACCCCTGTTACATGCAATGTACATGTGGCTTATTAAATTGGAAACCCTGGTTTGCATGAGAATATTTTGCAAAACATAGTTGAAAAAACATACATGTATACAAACTTAGTCATTACTGTTAGTATAATGAGCACCTCTATTCTGAATATTTTGATTGGATGGTTATGGGCCTTTATGCGTGTGTCACATTTATGTTTGTGAAAGTGTGTAATTAGACAAAAGAATTTATATTTTTTTATTTTTTGGGTAACAATCACTTATTTTAGAGTTATTTATAAGTAAATCTTACAGATTGCATCTGCTAATCATGAACTCAACGAAGTCAGCTCAAGGAAGTGGAAGGCATGCTTGGAAAATAGAAGTTTCCATTATGAAGGCAAATTTTAGTATATTTCAAATTTGTAACCAAATGAAGTGACAAGATCTTGAATGAAAATTTGATTGAACATTTGTTATCTGTCAAGAGAAACAGTTTGAAGCGAATTAATTAAGTATTGCCTATTGTCTATAAGTTAATTGTGTGACCTGAACCCTGTGAGGGATATTACTTATTTTTATACGCCGGTTTTGAAAAAACGGAAGTATTATAGTTTCACCCTTGGCGGGCGGCGGCATCCATAACAGTGTCCACTCTCTTATTCAAATAGTTTTCATCCGATCTTCACCAAACTTGGTCAGAAGTTGTATCTAGACAATATCTAGGTCAAGTTTGAATATGGGTCATGCCAGGTCAAAAACTAGGTCACGGGGTCACTTAGTGCATTTGAAGGATTTAGCATTGGTGGCTCTCTAATTGGAGTAGTTTTCATCTGATCTTTACCAAATTTGGTCATAAGTTGTGTGTAAATGATATATAGGTCAAGTTCAAATATGGGTTATGCCGGGTCAAAAACTAGGTCGCGAGGTCACTTAGAGCATTTCATGCATTTCGCATGGTGTCTGCTCTCTAATTGAAGTAGTTTTCATCCAATCTTCACAAACTTTGGTCAGAAGTTTTATCTAGACAATATCTAAGTCAAGTTCAATTATGGGTCATGCCGGGTCAAAAACAAGGTCAGGGGTTCACTTAGTACATTTCAAGGATTAAGCATGGTGTCTGCTCTCAAATTGAAGTAGTTATCATCAGATCTTCACCAAATTTGGTCAGAAATTGTGTCAAAATGTTATCTAGGTCATGTTCAAATATGGGTCACGCCAGGTCAAAAACTAGGTCATGAGGGTACTGAGTGCATTTCAAGCATTTAGCACGGTGTCCACTCTCTTATTGAAGTAGTTTTCATCTGATCTTCAACAAATGTGGTCAGAAGTTGTATCTAGACAATATCTAGTTCAAGTTCAAATATGGGTCATGCTGGGTCAAAAACTAGTTCACAGGGTGCATTTCAAGGATTTAGCATGGTGTAAGCTCTTTAATTGAAAGAGTTTTCATCCGATCTTCACCAAATTTGGGCAGAAGTTGTGTCTTAATGATATCTAAGTCAAGTTCAGATATAGGTCATGCGGGGTCGAAAACTAGGTCACTTAGTGCATTTCCAGCGTTTAGCATGGTGTCCAAAACCTTCTAACGGGTGTATCTTGTGACAGTTTAGCACTCTTGTTTATTACATTAAAGCCACACACCTTGAAATGAAATACATGTTACTCAGTACATATAGATGCAATTTGAAAGTGTGCAAAATTGTCATTAAATCTATAGCCTAGTTAGCAAGTAATTTATTTTTTTATATTTTAATACTGAATGTATGATTTGTATACGTACATGTTCAATTCGAGAAACACAATTATTTTTAAGTTTTAAAGCACAAGAAAGAAGGATTTCTACCTTGCAACCACCAGATATATTCTAATTGGCAAACATAGAATATGTTTCTTATTTATATCCAAATTTACTATGCCAGATATTTCATTTCAAGGTGTGTGGCTTTAAGGAATGTTTTTTAAATGGGTATATTACCAACATCTGCACAGCCAGGGTGATATTAACCTTCAGATGTTAAAGCTTTCTAAGAATTTTAAGGCTTGCCTTTTATACTTGAAATGATAAATCATTAACATGTTTTGTTCTTTAGGAACATACAAACATTTCCCACCCACCATGTGGATCAAGATGTTTGGGCTGATGATTCTGGGTCGTATGTGTGGACAAGGTGGTCTTCATTACATCATGATGCAGCTGTGTATTGAACAACATGTTAACCTGTCCCAGCGGATGTTGATGCTCTTAAATGATGTTGAGAAAAATCCAGGACCGGTACTTTATGACAAAATATACATCGTTTATTGAATAAATATATATATTTATTTTAACATTAAAGTGATTTTTTTCTTGCATTTTTGTGCCTTTTGTTACTGAGAACTATTTTATCATATGTTGGTGATTGATACCCAGGACCTGTAAGTGCTTCTTAATATTTGCAACAAATGACAAATCATGTAAAGTTTTTGAAACATCTGTTTTTTGTTCAGTTAAAGGACATATTGAACTCACTAATTGCTAAGTTAGCTTAGATGCATCAACTTTTTATTGATGATTTCTACTTTCTGTTGAATCATTATTTTTTCCAAAGCCAGAGAGATATGGTGTTGGCGTTTTCCATCGGTCAGTCTGTCAGTCCATCCATCTGTTTGTTACAAACATTTTAGGGCTTCATATCGTGAATTTAATAAGATTTCAACATGGAAAAATAAGTGTATGCCATATTCATACAATAGTGCAAATTTACTTTTTTTCTTTCTTTTTAGATTAGTTATTAACAGAAGAACAGAACAGTAACATACTTTTATTACATTAACAGAGGCTCTGATTAGATGTGTATCTGCGTAAAGAACTCATAGAAAATATCAATATATAGATAAATAAAACAAAAATAGAGTTAAACAAATCATGGTGAAATCCACAATACACACCAAGAGCTATTAGTAGGCTTATCTCCATTGACTTATTTCACAGTAAATCTCTTTTTTTTGCCTTTTCATTAACATTTTCAATCAAGAATAACATTTGTGAAAAACTTAGTCAATGATTATAACTAAAGTTTAAAATGTGGACACTGTAAGTTAATTGACTTTGGCTTCCAATCTGCAGTTTACAAAGTTGCTTGTTATAGGAGTATTCCTGCAAATGGATATCCTGCAAGGAAGACTTCCACTCCATAGGACAGCAAGATGCACATATCATCTCTCATGTGGTTCAAGAGAAATGCTGTAGATGGGGAGACTGCACCAAAGTCCTGAGCTTTAATAGTCTTGAAATCCATGAACTTAAACATCTCTATGATGTGAGTTTAGCACTGTGTATGAACTGGTGTTACTTCATTTTCTGCATATCTTTATCTCAGTCTTCTCTAGTGTTGATGGTCAAATACATATTGTCTGCCAGTTTTTTTCCTCCAATACTGCCGCTCATCGTTTGCTTGCATCAAGAGTTTTAAAAGAAATTAAAACTCATTTGTGCAGTTAGAATCTTATGAAAGACTTAACTGGTCATGTTTAATACAATTGTATAACAACATATACGAGCTAAAAAAATAGTTGGAATAATTAATGTATATATGAACATAACAAATTTACTTAAAATCATAGGTCTTGTTTTTGTCTGCCACTATAAGAACCAGAACATATTTCGGACATTCGAGGATTGACTTGCTGTGTTAGAGGATCATCAGGTGATGGAAGAAACCAGGCTTTTTTCGACTCAATGTTGATGAAACCTGATTGACATGCTCATCTTGGTTGAGTAAGCCTGGGTTGAGTGTGTCCAAAAAGTAGGTAACCTGGTGAAATCTTAGGAAAACATTGTAACCAGATCCAGGTTTATTTGACTGACAGACCGATGGACAGTGGGTCAACCGTAAATCCCTTCATGTGAAAACGGTAGGGACAAAATAAATATCACATTGCTCTTCTGAGTTCATTTGTAAACCAAGTTTTATCACAAAATTAAAATGGTCAATGTATTATTTTGTGTATTTAAAAATTATGTGAATATTAAGTTTCATGAAATCTTACTGAGTTTTCTCAATTTTAACTACTTTTCGGACATGGACTGACGGACAAATGGGCAACAATGTCGCAATTTGTATACCAAGTTTTATAAGAATTGTTTCATAAAAGTTACCAATGTGTCTGTTCTATGTCAAGGTAACTTCTAGGATGAAATACACAAAAAGATTTTGGTTCACAATAGGGTAGGCTCCGCATGCCGTGAACCGGGCAACAGCTTTTGTCATTTAACATTTGTGTTATAATGGCATAAGCAGGCAGATACCCTTTAACTTTAACGATGTTTTCAGATAATTTCTCGGAAAATACAATCTGGCAATTTTTATTTAATTTAGATTACTAAAAATTAATATTATATTTATGCCCCCCTTGGAAAAAGAGGGGTATATTGTTTTGCACATGTCAGTTGGTTGGTCCACCAGATGGTTTCCTGATGATAACTCAAGAACGCTTTGGCCTAGGATCATGAAACTTCATAGGTTTATTGATCTCGAAATAGTTAAATGGTTTCCGGATGATAACTCAAGAACGCTTACGCCTAGGATCATGAAACTTCATAGGTACATTGATGATGACTCGCAGATGACCTCTATTGATTTTCAGGTCACTAAGTCAAAGGTCAAGGTCACAGTGACTCGAAATAGAAAAATGGTTTCCGGATGATAACTCATAAATGCTTACGCCTAGGATCATTAAATAAAAAAATCATAGGTACATTGATAATGACTGGCAGATGACCCCCTTCATAGGTACATTGATAATGACTGGCAGAAGACCCCTATTGATTTTCAGGTCACTAGGTCAAAGATTAAGGTCATAGTGACTCAAAACAGTTTAATGGTTTCCTGTTGATAGCTCAAGAATACTTAGGTCTATGATCATGAAACTTCTCAAGTACATTGATCATGACTGGCAGATGACCCCTATTGATTTTCAGGTCACTAGGTCAAAAGTCAAGTTCACAGTGACAAAAACGTATTCACAATGGCTGCAACTACATCTGACAGCCCATAGGGGGGGGGGAGCATGCATGTTTTACAAACAGCCCTTGTTCTGTGTTAAAATTATGTACACGTCTGCGTTAAATAAATATGTTCACATTTGAAATAAAGCTAAAAATGTGTATTGTTGTTATTAGTAATTTAAACCGAATTGCTCTGTGGGAAGTAAAAGTACTATCAACCAGACCTAAATATGTGGGTAATTAAAGAGCACGAGAAAAGATGAAAATTAAATTAGCTCAACCATTTTAAGCAATATTAGTAGGTCACACTTTTTACGATGCAAAACCTGAAGGGTCCCTAGACTATGATGATTACTTACACGAGGAGTGTCCTATTCATTGCTGCCGCATGATCCTATCAGTAATGAATTAACGCTTGTATCGTTAAAGCAAGTCGTATATTCACGTTTATAAATATTTAAATAAAGGTTTAATTGTCGCATATCCACCGCATGATGTGTTTCTTAGAAAGTGCACGTATATTCAAACCGAACAATTGTGTCCTTAGATAAAAATTAGGGATGTCAACGAATATCCGAATATTCGGTCCCGGACCGAATATTCGGATACTATTTTCCGAATCGAATATTCGGAAGAAAAAAATCAAATAACATCGAGTAATTTCAAAGACTTTGTATTCGTGAAATTTGCTTCAAACATTGTAAAAAAGTTGTTCCTCGTGTCATAATGTTAAGTCCGGATAATTCGTCGCTATGGTGATGACAGTATACCGGTCATAAATCCCGCTAATTGCCTAACAAAGACAGTCACTTTGTGTCAAAATTATGATATGTTCAAATCGCATCGGCAATCAAAACACCGACCTGCACTTGATCCAATGACTCGAATTACATTTAAAATTATCAAAGATTAAATGAGTAAAGGAAAAGCCGACTTGGTGTAAAAAAACAAATAAGACCGTATGGCAATTTAAACACCGACCCGTCTTGATCTAATAACTCGAATTACATTTAACATGATCAACGATTAAATAAGTAAAGGAAGTGCTGACTTGGTGTGAAAAACAAAAAAGATCGTATGGTTATAATCACGTTGTCCAATCAAAAAAGCTTTTAGAAAATAATTTACTCAACCTCTAATGAGTATTTGCGTATCGTATGGTCCAAACTTTAATTAATTACTCAATATTCAATCAGGTATTATATTTAAAGAAATGTTTTTGGTATTTCGCCCTCATTTAATTGAAAATATTATCATTGCTACACGCATAAAGTAAATCTCTGTCCAATCAAAATGCCACCTACACCTTCCGCTGCTTGGAAGTATTTCACGAGATCATCCGATAAGAAGTCGGCAACGTGTAACTTGTGTGGAGTTAATCTTACGTACATCCAGGCCGGTACGACGTCCAATCTTCTCAATCATATTAGTAACAAACATCCATCTTCTGCATCTTCGAATGATGCTGGGAACTCTAAGAAACAGTCGTCAATGTCATCGTTTTTGAGTACTCCTAAGAAAGTGTGTTTCCGAAAGTGAACGGATAACATGTGCTATTGCGGAGAAATAGACTCGCCAGTGATCTGGTCGACGCAATCGTGTTTTTAAATAAGAACAATGTTCATGTGCCCAGTGACGCCGATCCGAGTGACTTTAAAATGTGGCAACGTTGTTTTATTTGCATGTGTTCGCTATGTAAATAATACGTTTAAGTTCAGCTTAAATTATTTATAGATCTAACTGTTTTGTTATGTAATTGTTTTGTCGTCATGTAAATATTATGTTTCTCGTTCTATTGTTGATGCACAATATTAAAAGTTTAAAAACAGTTTTCGTCATTCAATTTTAACAATTTGCGACGGCAATGCTGTGTCAATATTTAGTCACTTCATGGGAACTTCCGGTAAAAACGAAAGTAGAATTCATGTAGTAATGGTACGGTAAACAAAGTTGATTTTTTTTCTAACAGATGTTGACCGAATATCCGAATATTCGTTCGGAAGGATGACCGAATATCCGAATACCAATATCGGTATTCGTTGCCATCCCTAATAAAAATATACTACATGTGATCATATGTGGCCTCACAAGGCTTATTATGAATTGATTATATCGCCATCGCAATGAGATGTAAATAGTTCATACATGCACAGTGTTCTTTCAACACAACCAAATCACACTTATAGTCGCGTCTTGCGAAAAT
Organism: Dreissena polymorpha; assembly: GCF_020536995.1. Classification (NCBI taxonomy): domain Eukaryota; kingdom Metazoa; phylum Mollusca; class Bivalvia; order Myida; family Dreissenidae; genus Dreissena; species Dreissena polymorpha. The sequence goes on from NC_068364.1 coordinate 86,821,843, forward strand.
AGGTCTTAATGCGTATGCGGCCAGCGTAAGTCAAAAACGGTCTGCGCTATTTCGCAGTGATTGTTGTTAGGTCAAAAACGTGCCTGAAGAAGTCCGGATTTCCGCAGTGATTTGGCCAATGCTGTGGGTGATTTCTCTGAAATCAATAATTAAAATATTCTGATTCATTCATTCGGGTCTACAGGCGTGAAATTTCCCCATCATTTAATTGTTTGTTGAAAAAGGGTATTTAATGTGAAAAGCTTGGTAAGACAGCTACGCCGAACAACCGAACTAGCATTCATTAATTTGATCAAAATATGCACACAGCAGAATGATTGTGTTTCTGACATGGCTTTTAGAAGAACAGACCATGCAGGCGAGCAGTGAACACTATGATTAGGTTTAGTTGCCCTAACCCTATATACCCTTGGTATGAGTTGTGAGTGTTGAACTAATGTGCTACAGCATCACTTAAATACGAACATACGATAGTCAGGTATCCCCGCATAATGACATATAGAATATTGCTGGGTAGATACCGCTTGGCAAACTTGAGCCTGGGATAGTCGGTTATACCCGCTTTGTGAAATTAGGAATATAACAGGTTTGATATAGCATTAACAGTACGTACTTGGGGGTTATAGGAAATACCCGCTATATGACTATCCTGTATATAACTAAATGACGTCAAAAATACAACTGATGTGATACGGCATTACTTATACGAGCATAGGGTAGTAAGGTATAACTCTCGCCTCCTACAAAAATGACCTGATTCGATTTGCTTTGAGAGGTCATGTGCCCATTGTGTATTTTCCATACACCCTGAGAAATTTCCATACACCCCGAGTAATCGGTTGATATAATAGATACACAGTTAGTAACTGATTGTGTATAGGATATACTTCCTCAGTTCCCTTCTCGAGCTTCGCTCTCATACACCATCAGTTACAAACAGTGTTACTAATATGGTATTACTTATAACAGCATGGGGTAGTAGTATATACCGCTATATAACTCGCTAGTATAGTACAGGCTTGATACGCATTACTTATATACGAGCATTGGGTAGTAGGATATATCCGGTATATAGCTCGCTAGTATAGTACTGGCTTGATACGGCATTACTTATATACGAGCATGGGGTAGAAGGATATACCCGCTATATAACTCGCTAGTATAGTACTGGCTTGAAACGGCATTACTTATATACGAGCATGGGGTAGTAGGATATACCCGGTATATAACTCGCTAGTATAGTACTGGCTTGATACGGCATTACGTATATACGAGCATGGGGTAGTAGGATATACCCGGTATATGACTCGTTAGTATAGTACCGGCTTGATACGGCATTACTTATATACCAGCATTGGGTAGTAGGATATATCCGGTATATAGCTTGCTAGTATAGTACCGGCTGGATACGGCATTACTTATATACGAGCATGGGGTAGTAGTATATACCCGCTATGACTCTCTAGTATAGTACCGGTTTGATACGGCATTACTTATATACGAGCATGGGGTAGTAGAATATACCCGCTATATAACTCGCTAATATAGTACTGGCTTGATACGGCATTACTTATAATGAGCATGGGGTAGTAGGATATACCCGCTATATAACTCGCTAGTATAGTACCGGTTTGATACGGCATTACTTATATACCAGCATGGGGTTGTAGAATATACCCGGTATACAACTCGCTAGTATGGTACTGGCTTGATACGGCATTACTTATATAAAGGCATGGGGTATTAGGATTTACCCGGTATATGACTCGCTAGTATAGTCCTGGGTTGGTACGGCATTACCTACATACGAGCATGGGGTAGTAGTATATACCCGCTATGGCTCGCTAGTATAGTACTGGCTTGATACGGCATTACTTTTATGCGAGCATGGGGTAGTAGGATATACCCGGTATATGACTCGTTAGTATAGTACTGGCTTGATACGGCATTACTTATATACGAGCATGGGGTAGTAGGGTATACCCGGTATATGAATCGCTAGTATAGTACTGGCTTGAAACGGCATTACTTATATACGATCATGGGGTAGTAGTATATACCCGCTATGACTCGCTAGTATAGAACTGGCTTGATACGGCATTACTTATACCGGGTATACGAGCATGGGGTAGTAGGATATATCCGGTATATGACTCGCTAGTAAAGTACTGGCTTGATACGGCATTACTTATAAACGAGTATGGGGTAGTAGGATATACCCGCTATATAACTCGCTAGTATAGTACCGGCTTGATACGGCATTACTTTTATACCAGCATGGGGTAGTAGGTTATACCCGGTATATAACTCGCTAGTATAGTACTGGCTTGAAACGACACTACTTATATACGAGCATGGGGTAGTAGGATATACCCGCTATACAACTCGCTAGTTTAGTACCGGCTTGATACGGCATTACTTATATAAAGGCATGGGGTAGTAGGATATACCCGGTATATGACTCGCTAGTATAGTACTGGCTTGATACGGCATTACTTATATACGAACATGGGGTAGTAGGGTATACCCGGTATGTGACTCTCTAGTATAGTACTGGCTTGATACGGCATTACTTATATACGAGCATGGGGTAGTAGGATATATCGCTATATAACTCGCTAGTATAGTACTGGCTTGATACGGCATTACTTATATACGAGCATGGGGTAGTAGGATATACCCGCTATATAACTCGCTAGTATAGTACTGGCTTGATACGGCATTACTTATATACGAGCATGGGATAGTAGGATATACCCGCTATATAACTCGCTAGTATAGTACTGGCTTGATACGGCATTACTTATATACGAGCATGGGGTAGTAGGATATACCCGCTATATAACTCGCTAGTATAGTAATGGCTTCTTACGGCATTACCTACGTACGAGCATGGGGTAGTAGGATATACCCGGTATATGACTCGCTTGTATAGTCCTGGGTTGATACGGCATTACTTATATACGAGCATGGGGTAGTAGGATATACCCGGTATTTGACTCGCTAGTATAGTACTAGCTTGATACGGCATTACTTTTATACGAGCATGGGGTAGTAAGTTATATCCGGTATATGACTCGCTAGTATAGTACTGGCTGGACACGGCATTACTTATATACGAGCATGGGGTAGTAGGGTATACCCGGTATATGACTCGCTAGTATAGTACTGGCTAGATACGGCATTACTTTTATACGAGCATGGGGTAGTAGGATATATCCGGTATATGACTCGCTAGTATAGTACTGGCTTGATACGGCATTACTTATATACGAGCATGGGGTAGTAGTATATACCCGCTATGACTCGCTAGTATAGTACTGGCTTGATACGGCATTTCTAATATACGAGCATGGGGTAGAAGGATATATCCGGTATATGACCCGCTAGTATAGTACTGGCTTGATACGGCATTACTTATATACGAGCATAGGGTAGTAGGGTATACCCGGTATATGACTCGCTATTATAGTACTGGCTTGATACGGCATAACTTATATACGACCATGGAGTAGTAGGATATACGCGGTATATAACTCGCTAATATAGTTCTGGCTTGATACGGCATTACTTATATACGAGCATGGGGTAGTAGGATATACCCGCTATATAACTCGCTAGTATAGTACTGGCTTGAAGCGGCATTACTTATATACGAGCATGGGGTAGTAGGATATACCCGCTATATAACTCGCTAGTATAGTACCGGCTTGATACGGCATTACTTATATACGAGCATGGTGTAGTAGGATATACCCGGTATATAACTCGCTAGTATAGTACTGGCTTGATACGGAATTACTTATACGAGCATGGGGTAGTTGGATATACCCGGTATAAGACTCGTTTACCAGCATGGGGTAGTAGGATATACCCAATACATAACTCGCTAGTATAGTACTGGCTTGAAGCGGCATTACTTATATACCAGCATGGGGTAGTAGGATATACCCGCTATATTACTCGCTAGTATAGTACTGGCTTGATACGGCATTACTTATATACGAACATGGGGTAGTAGGGTATACCCGGTATATGACTCGCTAGTATAGTACTGGCTTGGTACGGCATTACTTATATATAAGCATGGGGTAGTAGTATATACCCGCTATGACTCGCTAGTATAGTACCGGCTTGATACGGCATTACTAATGTACGAGCATGGGGTAGTAGGATATATCCGGTATATGACTCGCTAGTATAGTACTGGCTTGATACGGCATTACTTATATAAGAGCATGGGGTAGGAGGATATACCCGCTTTATAACTCGCTAGTATAGTACTGGCTTGATACGGCATTACTTATATACGAGCATGGGTAGTAGGATATATCCGATACATGACTCGCTAGTATAGCACTGGCTTGATACGGCATTACTTATATACGAGCATGGGGTAGTAGTATATACAATGGCTGTTTGTAAAACATGCATGCCCCCCATATGGGCTGTCAGTTGTAGTGACAGCCATTGTGTGAATACGTTTTTGTCACTGTGACCTTTGACCTAGTGACCTGAAAATCAATAGGGGTCATCTGCCAGTCATGATCAATATTCCTATGAAGTTTCATGATCCTTAGTTGCATGATCCTAGGCCTAAGCATTCTTGAGTTACCATCTTGAAACCATTTTATTATTTGGAATAACTGTGACCTTGACCTAGTAACCTGAAAATCAAGATGGGTCATCTGCCAGTCATGATCAATGTACCAATGAAGTTTCATGATCCTAGGCCTAAGCGTTCTCAAGTTATCATCCGGAAACCATCTGATGGACGGACCGACCGACCGACATGTGGAAAACAATATACCCCCTCTTCTTCGAAGGGGTGCATAATTAGAGAGCGGACACCATGCTCAAAGTTTAAAACGCACTAAGTGACCCCTTGGCCTATATTTTGACCCGTCATTACCCATATTCGAACTTGACCTAGACATCATATAGATACAACATCTGACCAAGTTTGGTGAAGATCGGGTAAAAACAACTTGAATTAGAGAGCGGACACTTAATACGGACCGACAGACAAGACAGGCAGACGGACCGACAAACTTCGTTTGTGGGGGTATAAAAATGTATTAATAATGATACTGGTATTTCATTTCTGCGTATTTTAGTCTTATATATAATATGTATAGTTTCTATTAAGTGCATTATTCTAATTTACTATTCAAGACACTAACTTCTACGTTATAAACAAATACTTTCTGATCATTTGCTGTTATTTGTAACTGAACGAGCAAAGAAAAAAATCTTACGTTTTGAATAACTAAAAAATACTTCCAACAATAAGCATTTTTCCTTGTGACTTGACTTTCACTGGGAATCAAACCCAGATCTCCGACTTACTTAGTAAGTCGGCATGTTTTCTTTACACCATGAAAGCGATAAGTTGAAGGAAAAAGCTAATCATTATGTACACAAAATATATTTAACGGATAAAAATTTTAGAAGTCTTTTTCCTATAAGTCTGTATTAACCATTTGACCCCCATGTCATGGCCAGTTTTATGCTAACACAATTGTGTTTAGTTTTACTACATTTACACGATGCTTTGCTGAATACCAAATATCTATGCAGTCAGATTCAAAGATAATTTTCCACTTTATACATATAAGGAAAACAAGATACTACAAAGCAGGGTTAATTAAATTTGGACTTGCTCACATTTTGGCAAACTGACAATTTTCCAAAACAATCAAATTATAGAACAAGAGCCCTAAGGTGCTCAACTGTGACCAGAAGTAACTAAAATATTCTGAGAGGGTGTAGTTTAGAATAATAAATGAACTTGATGAAAAATATGTAATTTGGAGGCAAATAATCATTTATAAACTTGACTTTGCTTATCATTTCAGCAAATACTTTGACAAACTTTAAACAAGATGTGTTTGTGAAACACAATGTCCCCCTATATGACGTTTGACCTTGTAGGATGACCTTGACCCTTCACCACTCAAAATGTGCAGCTCCATGAGATACACATGCATTTCAAATATAAAATTGCTAGCTTCAATATTGCAGAAGTGACATTACACGATCAATTTTGACCCATATATTTGACCTTGAAGAATGACCTTGACCTTTCACCACTAAAAATGTGCAGCTCCATGAGATAAACATGCATGCCAAATATCAAGTTGCTATCTTCAATATAGAAAAAGTATTCATAAAATTAGCGATTTGGGCCACATATATTTGACCTCTGATTTTGAAGGATGACCTTGACCTTTCACCATTCAAAATGTGCAGATCCATGAGATACACATGCATGCCAAATATCAAGTTGCTATCTTCAATATTGCAAAAGTATAATAAAATGAGCGATTTTGGACACATATATTTGGCATCTGACCTTGAAGGATGAACTTAACCTTTCACCACTCAAATTGTGCAGCTCCATGAGATACACATGCGTGCCAAATATCAAGTTGCTATCTTGAATATTGAAATACTGCAAAAGTGTACATTAAATGAGCGATTTTGACCCATATATTTGACCTTTGACCTTGAAGGATGACCTTGACCTTTCACCACTCAAAATGTGCAGCTCCATGAGATACATATGCATGCAAAATATCAAGTTCCTATCTTCAATATTGCAAAAGTTATTGCAAATGTTAAAGTTGGCGCAAACCAACCAACCAACAGACCAACCAACAGACAGGGCAAAAACAATATGTCCCCCACTACTATAGTGGGGGACATAAAAAAGGAACACAATTTTAAATGCAACTTCCAGTGTTTACAAGCTTTTTTTAATTTGACATTTCGACCCTCTTTTTGACGTTATGTGATCCAGTTTCAAAGTCAGCTAAGATTACATTGGGCCAAATGCTCTGATCATCTTTCATGAAAAATGCATATAAAAAGGGCCAATTGTGTGTTAACAAGGTTCTACTCTAGCACTTTAAGAAAAACTGTCATGTCCACTGGCAGCCATGTTAGTCTACAAACCGGAACTAGTTACAAACTCGACAACTGAACAATCATTAGAATAAATATTCTGACCAAAATTTATGGAGATATGGCTAAAAATGTCACTTCTAGAGAATTTACAAGGTTTCATTATAGCCATATAAAGACAATTGCCTCGTGCTCTAGTGGATATGTTTTTTGAATAGACATAAACATTTCGAAACTGGACTGAGCCATCATTTGAACAAATATTCGACCAAAATGCATGAAGATTGGAAAAAAACAGTGACTTCACTAGTGTTCAAAAGGTTTCACTATAGCTATATAAGGAAAACTGCCCAGCCCTGTTACATACGGTCATTTATGAAGTTCCACAACTGTTGTCGTACGTTAAACAGTTTTCTAGAAAGTAATTTCCCACTATTTTTTCCATCAGTGCAGCTTATGATCAACAGTTAACTAGTCCCTTCCACTTTAAACCTGTCCACTGTAAATACAAGGTTTACTGTTTTGACCTTTTTATACTTTTTATTTCTTATTGCTTTGAAATATCATCTTATATATAATGTTATAATGTTCGCATGTATCTCCAATTATATTCTACAACACCGGTTCAATACATTGAGCTGTACACTATAAATGTAGGGACTAAAATATGATGATAACATTTCTCATCTCTTCTTCTTCTTGTCAATCACTCAAATAGAAACACTGGCCCCTGTGGTACACATTCTTTTTGATCAGCATGTTTTGTCTGCCAAACTGAAAAAAATAATAATCACAAATAAACATTTTAAAGAGAAGTGTAATGCCCCAACACTAATCTTTAGTTTCAAAACAATTGTAATGTCCAAACAAAATTAAACTAAAATACCAAAGTGTGCAAATTCAAATGCTTTTTACTTTGAGCTAATAGAGAGAGTTATACAGACAACAAGACATTTGCACATGGTGAATACTTGTGTTATTTGGATAAGGCATTACCTTGATATAGTCTGAGCAGTAGTAGGACGCAATGCATGCCTCTCCAACCGCTCAACGATTGTGACTGCTAGATGATGATTTCAGCTGAGGAGCTAAACAAAAATGAGCAAGGGCCATAGTTCTGCAAAATTTGGGCTCATACATAATTTATTCCTACATTTTATACATGTCCCGGAAAATCGGCAAAAGTCCCAGACAATTTAACACAATGTCCCGGAATTGGTCTGAAAAATTATGGCATGTATGGTTATATGTAATTTCCATTTAACATAATCATTACATCTTCTCACGCTAGATTGGAAGTCTCTGAACTGTTATATACAGACAGATCAATCCCTAGTTTATCTTCCAGGGATCAGAAGATGTCTTGAAATCATTATGAAATGTTCCATCATTTAAAATACTGTATGAAATAATTGACAAAGTTATGGCCCAGACAAACTTCAGGTTTAAAACACAATAAGTGACCCCATGACCTAGTTTCTGACCGGGCATGATCCATATTCAAACTTGACCTATACATTATCTAGATACAATTTGTGACCAAGTTTGGGTGAAGATCTGATGAAATTTCGGGACAGACTGACGGACCGACAAAGTGGTTCCTATATAGCCCCCATTACCAAAAAGATAGTATTACCAGCAGTTGGTTTCAATGGAAATTTCTTACCAGACAAGAGGTTTGATGCAAATTGTTGTGAGGGGAAAATGGAAAATATCTGAAACAAAAATAAAGTCTTATATAATTTGAAGCGCTATATTATTAAGTCAAATTTTAATATTTGATAATCATAATACTGCTAGCTGTCTGATTACAGAGGAGTCTTCACAACATAATGCGTTAACAGTTTTCCTGCAATAAGCAAACAGGAAAAAATCAACAACACGAGTATTTATAATATATTCAGAGACAAAGATGATCCATCCATGTCTTTGGAAATAAACAAAGGGCATTTAACAATTATTTTGGCCTCATTTTAGCCATGTTGATAAATATAAAATATAATGGGTCATACTGCTTGGTGTGTTACAAGTGAAACACCATCAAAACCAGTGCTCCAGCTTGGCATGAATGGAAGGGCGCAGCACCCTGCCATTTAAAGAATCCAACCTGTCAACCTTGGACACCTTTCATGCCCTTTGATGAAAATGCCGAGTTGGGAATAGGGAGTTACAATTGTAAGATCGTACGCGAATATCATTTGCCATTTAAAAGGAATCATGATGTTCAAACTTAACCTTTGACCTAGAAGTTGGCAAAGGGTTTGTTTTTAGTTGGTCGTATTTTAGAATTTACAGAGCATATTTTGCAAATCAGTGTGTGCTTAGAAGCCTTAGCTACGGAAAGAACCGCAACTCAATTTGTTAAGAACGATCACCACTGCCTGTCTGCAACAGATGACAAATGATTCTGCTCTAGCAGTGAGTGTATATACCAGCTTGTAAGACGACATTGGCCAGACTAGTGTTTATCATTAAAGTCTGTACGTATTTGTACCTTTTTTGACCTCATCCAAGATATCATTGGGACAAATCTTCGGACAAAGTTTCATGATGATCAGACAATAAATGTGGCCTCTAGAGTGTTAACAAGGTTTTACTATATAGCCATAAAAGAAAAAATGCAGAGCCCACTGGCAGCCATGTTTATCAACCAATCAGCATCATGTTTGAACTCGTCCAAGATATTATTGGGATGAATCTTCTGACCATTTTTCATGAACATCGGAAATAAAAGTGGCCTCTAAAGTGTTAACAAGACTTTACTATAGCAATATAATGAAAAAAATGCCCCGCCCCCTGGAAGTCGTGTTTTCCAAGCAAATGTACCCATTTTCAAACTCTTTCAAGATATCATTGAGACCAATCTTCTGACCAAATTTCATGAAGCTTGACAATAAATGTGGCCTCTAAAGTGTTAACAAGGTTTTACTAAAGCCCTATAAGGAAAAATGCCCCGCCCCCTGGTGGCCATGTTTTTATAGCAACCATACCCATTTTCGAACTCATTCAAGACATCATTGGGACAAATCTTCTGACCAAGTTTCATAAAGATCAGACAATAAATGTGGCCTCTAGAATGTTAACAAGGTTTATACTATAGCCATAGAAGGAAAAATGCTCTGCCCCCTGGCAGCCATGTTTTTCAACCAATCAGCATCATTTTCAAACTCATCCAAGATATTATTGGGATGAATCTTCTGACCATGTTTCATGAAGATCCGACAATAAATGTGGCCTCTAGGGTGTTAACAAGATTTTACTATAGCCATTTATAGCCATATTAGGACAAATGCCCCGCCCCTTGGCAGCCATGTTTTTCAAGCAAACATAACCATTTTCAAACTCATCCAAGATATCATTGAGACCAATCTTCTGACCAAATTTCACAAAGATTGGACAATGCGGCCTCTAGAGTGTTCACACGGTTTTACTAAAGCCATATATAACCATATATGGACCATATATAAATAACCATATAAGAAAAAATGCCCCGCACCCTGGTGGCCATGTTTTTAAAGGAACCAAAACCATTTTCAAAATCATCCAAGATATCATTGGAAAAATGTTCTGACCAAGTTTCATGAAAATCTGACAATAAATGTGGCCTCTAGAGTGATAACAAGGTTAACTATAGCCATATAAGGAAAATGCCCCACCTCATAAATGCCATATTTTTTAACCAACCGGCGTCATTTTAAAACTTGTCAAAGATATTATTGGGTAGAATCTTAAGTAATATGCATATAATAATGGAAAAAGGGCCATTATTATTACAAAATGCTTGATACAGTTTTCTGCTCTTCTTTATAGATTGGGTCATGTTGGTAAATAAGTTTGCAAAATATGAAAGCAATATGTCAAGGGACGTTGAAAATATTTTAGGTGGTACGCCAACTTTAACATAGATTTATCAATAATTTGAATATTCAAAATGGTAAAGGGGCCATAATTATTACAAAATGCTTGATAGAGTTGTCTGCTCTTGTTTATAGGTGCCCGTTGGGGTCATGTTGGTAAAGAAAAATGCAAAATATGAAAGCAATATGTCAAGGGACATTGAAAATATTTGGGGTAGTAAACAAACTTAAACATTTGCTGCATTTTCTAAGTGGAAAAGGGGCCATAATTATTAAAAAATGCTTGATAGAGTTGTCTGCTCTTGTTTATAGGTTAGGGTCATGTTTGTTAAGAAGTATGCAAAATATGAAAGAAATATGCCAAGGGACATTGAAAATATTTGGGGTAGTACGCAAACTTTTAACATTTGCATGCTCACACTAACGCCAATGCTAAGGCTAACGCAAACGCCGGGTGAGTAGAATTTCTCCACTATATAGATTTCATATATAATAGTCGAGCTAAAAAGGGTCTTTCTGTAAATCTTTAAGAGAACAAATTAAAAACTAAGCAGGCCTTTTTTATTATTAAATATGCTTGTTTCCATATATAATTTAAGGCCCTAAAATCATTCAGGATATAACTTTGAACATTTGTTACAGAAATAAAATGATCTTAAAGTTCTCTGCAATGCAAAGTAATTTTTACACACTAGATATTTAAAAAAAAAATTGTTAACTTGTCCATGCTATTCGGGCCGCCTGTGCTCTAAATGCCTATGGAAAATCTTGATTATATATATTATATTATATATATATACCTGTTGTGACCATTGAGATCCTTATGAAATGTTCATAATTCACTAATAACTGTATGTAAAAAAATAGTATTACCAGATAATCGGGTTCAAAAGTTATTTCTTTCAAGACAGGATGGTTGGTGGGAAATGTCTTCCGACGAAACTGAAAAACATCTAAAACAGAAAGAAAGTGACTTCTTGTATAATTTGAAGCACTATTCATTTTAATACAATTGTGTTTTGACAGCCATAGTTCTGCTGAGCCTAAAAATTAAAAGTAGGTCAACAAAACACAACATGAAATCCAATGATTGCATCACCAAATCATCAACATATCCAATTAATAAAATTATTTTTTTATATATAGACGGTTTTGATACATGGCACAACATCAGGGGTATCAAATGTCCTCAATTTGAAATCCAAATGATAAAGTCTGGAGTCTGAGGCTGTAGGTCCCTTACAGGGTCACCGTGACCTTAACCTTTGACCTACTGACCTCAAAATCAATAGGGGGTCATCTGCGAGTCATGATCTATCTACCTATGAAGTTTCATGATCCTAGGCGTATGCGTTTTTGAGTAATCAACCGGAAACCATTTTACTATTTCGGGTCACCGTGACCTTGACCTAGTAACCTCAAAATCAATAGGGGTCATCTGCAAGTCATGATCAATCAACCTATGAAGTTTCATGATCCTTGGCATATGCGTTCTTGAGTGGTTATCCAGAAACCATTTTACTATTTCGGGTCACCATGACCTAGAGCTTTGACCTAGTGACCTCTACATGAATAGGGATCATCTGCGAGTCATGATCTATCTTCTTATGAAGTTTCATGATCCTAGGCCTAAGCGTTCTTGAGTTATCATCCGGAAACCACCTGGTGGACGGACCGACAGATCTTGGCCCGGACAAGCTCTTTTATGGCCAGAAAGTGTACAATGCCATTTGGCATGCATCATCCTCTTATCTATACATATACTCATACCAAGTTTCAATGAAATCCACCAAAGCACTTCCAAGATATGGCTCCCAACACAAAAGTGCCGGATGGACGGAAAGACAGGCGGACAAGGCCAAAACAATATCCCTCCGCCTATTGCAGGGTGATAATAACATGAATGTAAATTAAAGCCAGCACATATATGAATTAACAGCCTAGATGGGTGTATTAAATATAATTTAGGGCTGTACAATACTTACTGATATGTGAGCATATATTTACTTTTAGTAAATATAAATAAATGTAACAGTAATACTTACACACTTGTGACTGTGAGTTTATACATGTTACTAAACTTCCTTTATAATTTTATAGCAGTTTTTTTATTCCTGCCATAGTATTAAGAAGTCATTTGCTCAATAACACATTTAAGCATGAGCTGTTTTTTTAAATCTGCATACATAAGAAAACATTTAAAAAAAACACAAGAGGAGCATGTATCAGAAAGTAAATTACGTCCGAAATCAGGCAAGTTAAGCATGCGCGAAATTCACCAAAACATCGATTAAATATGGTTTAAACAGAATCATATGTAAAACGTGAATGATAAATTAAACATTATCCAACAAAAGCATGCAGCTTTAACCAAAAAACAACAGCAAAAATCAGCAATATAGCGATGTTGTTGAATAACTCAGCGAAGGCTAGCAAGAAGAGAATTTTCCAGGTGAAACAACTAAAAAAGTAATGCAAACGGATTTAAATGGCTCATGCACGAAAGTTTATAATATAGCAACAACACATGATTTAGCTATAGAATTAGAATGCGAAAGTTTTTTTAACTATTACTCGAAGATTCCTTAACTAAATAAAATATCAATAAAAGTTAAAACTTTGAGTTTGACCTACTTAAAAATCAATGGTCAAAACAACCTCGAAATAGCTTTTTCTTCATGTCAACAATACAATTGTTGAGTTAATGTTGACGTAATACTAATAATGATAATACTATCCATATTCTCTACCTAGAATATTCATCATATTAAAATATCAAATAAATGTAGTATATTTCTTTTCACGCTAACAATTCAAGATGGCTTACAATTGGTTTTGCTTGGGCATGCGCATTGCAAGCCTATTTGGTTTGGTCCCGCCTTTTTCTCCATATATGGTCATTTGAGCTTGTGGACGGCCGTGGACCATCCACCTACAGCTAGCAATATCAAACGTGCGTTTTCGGTGATTGAAAATAGCGCTATATTCCAACAGTTTGAATTATGCTGTGTGGATGGATGTGTTCATATTTTAGTATTTTGATGCAGCTAGTTTTGCAATATACTTGAAACATATGTACACCTTGTATGTGAGAAATGTGTCTTGATACATCTCTCTTTTGATATTTCAATAACCTATAGTTGGACCATATTTCTTCGCATTATGTATTATAAAAAAATATCCTTGTATGGCTTTATAGATGTCCTAAAATTTAGGAACTAGTGAACTTTGATATATGTAAACTAATCGATTCACAGATTACGTTTTGGTATTTATGTTTTCATGTTCCCATTGTTAATGGCATTGATAGTGTTAAATTCAAGATTTATAGTTTTTGCATAGTATTTTACTTTTAAAAATAAGTGGTTGTTGCTCACATAAAGGTCTGATCAAGATCACATAAATCATAATAACTTTACACATAAAGTAAAAAAGAGAAAAATTGAAAAACCTACAAAAATGAAACATATAAACAAACAAAAACGCTGTTATATATTGTTTTTTAACCAACACGGAATCCTGAGAACCATTGAAGCACGAAAGAGCATTTAACGCTTTCAAATTTTCAAGATCGGATTGCACAAGATAGTATTCATGGCGACGCTACTCGCCGTGCACAAGATGGAAACGTTATATGAGCGACACTATTGCACTTCATGGATTCGCTTGAATAAACAAAATTAAACATAGAAAATTTTGCTCGATTTACAGGAAATTGTGGCGGCAACGTGTCGACTTTCAAGCAATCATGGTTGTCAACGCATCCCTGCACAGTGCGATATTACCCGGTCAATATGATCCTCTCAATATGGTGACGAAGCCTCGCAATAAAAAATGGTTTCACTTTATGTAAGATCACATCGGCTTTATATATAAGGGTGGTTTGACATAATATATTGACAAATTCATCCAATATAATTACATATTGACGTAAAATATTGACAAATGACCCAATATAATGGCTTATTAACATAATATATTGAATAAAATGCACCCAGTACAATGGCTTATTAACATATGTATTGCAAAATGCACCCAAGATAATGGCTTATTAACATAAAATATTGACAAATGCACCCAAGATAATGATATATTGACATAACATATTGATAAATGCAACTAATTCAATGACATGTTTGCTTAATATAAGGTCATATCGACATGATCTATTGGTTATTGGAAATAATATAAGGTTGGTTTTACATAATATTTTTTCAAAATTTACTCAATGTAATGACATTTTGACATAATATATATTGACAAATGCACTTAATATAATGACATATTGACATATTTTATTAACATCCACTTTAATGACATATTTACATAATGTATATTGACAAATGCACCCAATATAATGACATATTGACATATTTTATTGGCAAATGCACCTACTTTAATGACATATCTACATCATATTTTGACAGATTCACTCAATATAATACCATATTAACGTAATACGTTGACATAGTGATATTTGGACACAACAATCTGCATTGTGTGCGTGTAAGACAGTCCGAGCTTTGCATACTACGATTATCTTTTTGTTTATAGTGCACCAAGCTAGCCCAATACTCAATTTTGCCCGAGTGATTTCGGAATTAAAAGCAAGTTAAATGAAAATAGAAGATTGATTATTAGACAATGTGTTTTGCTAAGCTATTTTTCTGAATGGTCTATAAACTATACAATATCTGACACAAATCACCATGTATGTGTATTGCCTTCTTAAAAGTCATTGACTTGGATTATAACCATTAGCAAGTAATGGGAACTGCTGCTTGCGTGACTGCTTTTGCTGTTCGTGCTATTAGGCGTGACACAACCAGCACCGTACACGTGCACTGTTGTGCAACCGTCACTTCGCTCGTAACATTTATTTAATGATGGCGAGCCGTTATGTTAGGCGCTGTAAGATTTGCTTGTTGAGTAAATCTGCAGGTGCATTAACGACACACGGTTTAAAATCCATCATATAAAGAGTTTTCGACTGAAACCCGTTTGTTATTTACAAAATGCACATGACATTACTCAGTCGACCTGCTACAATTACCGCTCAGCAATTTAAACGTATTCTACAATAACTTGCGCGACAGCCGAAT
Source organism: Dreissena polymorpha (assembly GCF_020536995.1). Classification (NCBI taxonomy): domain Eukaryota; kingdom Metazoa; phylum Mollusca; class Bivalvia; order Myida; family Dreissenidae; genus Dreissena; species Dreissena polymorpha. Next base: position 86,837,708 of record NC_068364.1, read on the forward strand.
CTATTAGATATATATATACGTTACCTCTTTAAGGATGAATGTAAATCACAGATAATAAATGATTTTCATTATCTCCACTTCATCTGCAACACAAGTTTGGAAGTCTTAAATGGCCAGTTTTAAACTATTGGTTATTTGTGTCGTTGTATGTATGTGATTGATATTATTTATATAAATGTGTCATAAGCGTCATAAGTGTTCTGCTGGTTTCAGGAATGGGGGTATTGAATTACCCTCAGTCCGCAATCTCTCATTATGTAAGATCCTTTTTTACCAGAGATCAAGCGTCAAGTCTCCGTTACTTAAATAAAAAACACTTTGAAAGTACAGAAAATTTCGTAGAGCTTGGTATACATATTATTCTATATGTTTTATGTTTTATGCGGGTTGATATCTCTCTTAGTTGATCTGTCCGTCTGTCCTCTTAAAGTGAAATATTGTATTTACTAAAAATGTACATGATCAGAAAAACCTTGTAAACTTATTTAGCTAAATGCTTTGTGTATATCTGTCTTTATAATCCAGTTATTCCATTTCATTTTTCATTCGTCTCTCTGACTTAAGTACAAAAGTACATATCGTATGATTGTATCATCTGATTTCTCATACAAAATTGAGACTTTTGAAGAACGCTTCTTTATTTTGTACGGCAACGTGTGAATGGTGCAGATCGTTTGGTTTCAATGATAAGCAATACGCCAGGGAACTGTTAATATAAATAGATTACAACTATATTGGATTAGTATTTGTTGAATCAACACGGACACGATTATTAAATATGTTCTTTTCAAGGTTGGTACTTTGTATGATTTCTTCTCTCATATTGTGTTGAATATCAATCAATATCCGCGAGTATCTTGTTATAATTCATGATAAGGCCTGCAATGTCGTGATCACTACCCGTAGTAGTAAATGTTAAAAAAGAAAGAAAACACGCGTTAAATACAAAACACCTACAGGGTATATTTTGTGAAAGGCTTGGTAGCGCTTTTAGTCGTAGTCCAAGAACGATGCTTCAATATTGGAAATAGCTTTAAAATCAACTAGTGTTTACTCATCCATAGCAGAAAATTGTTATTTCAAATATTGATGTACACTAAGCGTTCGTTACAGGCTAACGGCAAAGGTTTAGTGCGTTTAATTGGTGTCTCCTGTTGGGCGATCGGTCACTAGACGTTAATAAAGTACCTAGCTCATGTAATAGATGCACCTTGTTTCATGTGAATATGAATACTTATCGGATAGATATCAAATCAAAATTCAAAGCTATGAACACTCTAGAAGCCATATTAGTTCCTAATTAACATGAACACTTTTGCAGAACCATTTTTTCATAATATGGCTACCAAATTTGTTATTATTCCAGTATTTAAAAAACACAGCCGACAAAGGGCGGGACAGTTTTCTTGTGTGTTGTTGATGATATCTCGATTAAGTTCAAAAACTGAAATATTTTAAAACCTAAATGACCATTTCCTGCTGATAGGTATCGACTTCATACAAACACACAAAACCTTTTATTGTATTTATTTGTTATATAGTCCTTGATTACATTATATGCATTTTATGTAAAAGCAGATAATTTTACCACAAACCAAAATTACAGGCATATATAAGCATATAATAATGTTCCAACATTCATCATTGCATAGAAGGGTAAAAGTTAGATATTGTGTTAATACTCTGAGATCGCCGATGGCAGTTTTATACAAAAAGGCAAACATACGTATAGTGCATAAAATAATAGAAAAGGATTATATATAAAAAAATGTTTCGGCAAAAACGTTGATCGATAAACTAAATGCTGTTTTCATTAATAACTTGATATGATCAATCAATCATTCACTAAACAGCTAATGATGTAAGGGACTGTGTTTGCTTTTATCATAAATTCGAATTTAAGTATGTGTGTAAACTTTAACATTATATAATTTCATCATAATGTAATACGCGTTGTGTAATAAAAAGACATCATTGCCTGCTCATATTAAAAGACTTGCGAAACAAAATAGTTTTCTCACACATTTTGACAGAACCAAATTAAAAATGTACATTCTAGAACTTTTGGAGCTCATTTTAACTTTACTTTAGTATTCACCTCATTACCTCATACTGTTGTTTTTTTTCCCGCACCCATGTTATTTTACACTTGCAAATTTATTTGAGTTTCTAGGTAATATTTGACTCTGTATTTTTTTTCTTGTTTGCAACAACCCTTTAAAATAACAAGTACAATTTAGCCCACGTGTTCATGTAAATAAAATAGCAAACGCACACGTAATCATAACACAGGGATCAAACTTAAATATAGCACGATAACATCGTACACAAATACCTGGTAGATAATATGAATACATCTTTACAAAATAAAAATTTTGTTAAAAAGTCATTTGAACACATGTGGTATATTATATAAACGAACTCATTTGATATTTATATAACAGTGACACAGAGAAAACAATGAACATGCCAGTAACAGTTGGGAGTAAGTACAATGAATATGCCAGTAACCGTGAGGAGTAAGTACAATGAACATGCCAGTAACAGTGGGGAGTAAGTTTCATGATATCCTGTTTGAGATAATTGATGGGACATTTTATAAATATACGTGTTTAATTAAAGTTAACGCAGTTAAAAGTAAAACAGGGCTTAAGTGTTTCTATGAAATTCGTAAATGAAGTCAGTAATTCAGTTGTATATGCATGTGTTATTGGTTTGTACATATACCTTAACACAATGAATTGACATTTGGCGTAATGAAATTGTACCAAGAACATAATTGATTAGTGCGAAGTTGCGAGACGAACAATCAGACACCGCAGAGAAGTGATTAAAAAAAAAGATTTAAGAAGTTGAAAAGCAGACGTTATAGATAATATGGTTATAACAAACGAAGAAATGTCAAGCGTAATAGAGTAGCTAGTTAAAAAGTCAATACAATACAGTACAATAGTCAATAATTGTCATACGATTCAGAGAAGCAAGTTTAATGAGCAGAAAGACTAAATATTATATAATAGATAGTGCTCAACAGTCGTTGCACTTACAAGAAATAAAAAGGTCGAAGGTTACATAAAAGCTATTTATAAGTAGTGGAAAGCTAAAGCGGTATAGAGTGGCAAGTCGTTAAACGTAAAACCGTGCGTATCAAGCTTCAGTAGATATAGAGTGGCCAATCGTTAAACGTAGAACCGTGCCTATCAAGCTTCGGTAGATATAGAGTGGCAAGTCGTTAAACGTAGAACCGTGCGTATCAAGCTTCAGTAGATATAGAGTGGCCAATCGTTAAACGTAGAACCGTGCCTATCAAGCTTCGGTAGATATAGAGTGGCAAGTCGTTAAACGTAGAACCGTGCGTATCAAGCTTCAGTAGATATAGAGTGGCCAATCGTTAAACGTAAAACCGTGCCTATCAAGCTTCGGTAGATATAGAATGGCCAATCGTTAAACGTAGAACCGTGCGTACCATGCTTCATAATATATAGAGTGACCAATCGTTAAACGTAAAACCGTGCGTATCAAGCTTCAGTAGATAGAGAGTTGCCAATCGTTAAACGTAGAACCCTGCATATAAAGCGTCATCAGATATGGAGTGGCCAATCGTTAAACGTAGAACCCTGCGTATCAAGCGTCATGAGATGTCTCGTCAGTAGAAGGTCAATGTCAGTCTTAAAAGCGGGTAAAATTAAAAGAAAAGTCATACTTTCTTGATTATGTGATAATAAGAGTAGCAATTTGGAAAGTTTAAGGAAGGCTAGTTTATAGAAGTGGAAATAACAAATGTTGATAGTGTAGCTTGAACGTGGGAATTATGTTTAATATAATTGTGCATATTAAATGAAACATATTTTAATTTATAGAAATGAAAGACATTTTAGAAAACCAAAGCTTTAACAACATATTTCCAAAATAGTAGAGGACAATACATTTTCTTTTACAGGTAATACAGCAAAGCAAGGATTTTTTTAATACATGTACTTTTTCAAAGGTTGTATGCATGACCAACGAAACATGGCGTTGCATGTAAGAGAATCAAGATCGAATACGGCTAACGGTCATGATTTGTGAAGAAGCAATATTTTAGCTGAAAGATAGCGTGTTGTTTGAAAGCAGTCGCATGGGTATGAAAAAGTCGCACTTTTAGTGAAGTAAGTTCGAAAGAGTTTTAAGTGGTAAGGTCAGGTAAAATGGGAAAACAAAATTATACAAGTGATAAACACAAATCCATTCCAGGATAAAAAATGCTAGTTGAATAGTATTACGCAGCACACGATAAGAAAGTAAAAGGACATAGATTGTACAGAGCACACAGATAATGATTGCAAAGCCGTATATTAATTAGGAACAAGGTAATATAAAATAATAAATATGTTACCTCTTTAACAGATAAATCAATACAAATCGTGCACTTTTTTATGAGAGAAAGTTTTGCAACTACAAAGTATTTTGCTCATGCAGGTGACAATGATTTTTTAATTATTCAAGACAATACATACTGTATAACCGTTCATATACAATGATAAATGCTGGGGTCATTGAAAAATAAAGGATAATGCAAAGAAATAGATAGGCAATGTGTAAATGTTAAGACAGGCCGAGAAAAAACATTTTAGTGAAAAGAGAAATCAATGACAAGATTCAATGAGGAAAAACATAAAAGCCATGTTTTATATTTAAAAGTGTGTAGTTAAAAACGAATGATCCTATAAAGTGTCAACTTTACTAAAATGCATCACAGATAACTTCGTAACATACATGAACCGCTTATCATAAAAAGCGTCATGGGTTATAAAGTAAAACATAACTTTAAGTTAACATGGCATTATTAAGGCGATGGGAAAATAAAGTAGGTTTATTAATAAGCATAAATAAAGGACAATTGTTCATAAATCAACGTTTAACATGATGAGCAAAAAAGAGCTGTGATGCAGTAAAATTGAATATGACGAGGACAATAGAGTAGCTATATCTTGGGTTTTAATAGACGCGTACAATATAAAAGAGAAACGTTAGAGTATGATTTTAAACGTATCTAAACGGTTGCAAGAAAAACAAGACAGCAACAAAGTTATTAGAAAAAAATACACTAAACAGAAGATGAAAAAAGGTGACATTTGCGGATATAGAGAAGAATACACATGCAGATGGTCGGTTGATCATAGACAAGCATTCACATTTAACAGTACACGAGATCAATAATGTATCTCGTATTTAACATTGAGAACAATATATTATATAAGATGCTGTATTTGACGAAAATTAAGAACTGGAACGAACAAAACGCAATTTAGTAGATTCTACACAAATGTAAGTGATAACAAAGGAGAAATGGAATATGGAAGAGAACAGTGAAAACTAACACAAATGTTTATCATGATGTTCAAAACACTGGTAAATTGCAATGTCATGAAAGTTATCAAATAGACATCTTTTATGATGTTATTTTAAAGTTGCAGTTACTGAGTATACAAATGATCTACTTTGCAAGTACCCATGTGTTGTTGAAATGTTCGAGAAGTAAATTACGATCTCTATTGACGCTAACTAAACCTTTGTAACAGCGCAATAATTCAGTAAGCATTGAGTTTGACGTGTGTACATGTTTAGTTAATGCAAGTGATAAGGAATAATGTTAACAAACAAAGCTGCAAAATCTACACACAAAACTCATAGTTTTAATAATAATGTTTAACAGTAAATCTACATCTACCTTTCAAAATAAGCCGAAATTATTTATGTTAAATCAGCTTGATTTGCTGTAAAAGTTCGAAGTTTAATTATCTGTGGTATATTCAAAGAAAAACGAGGATTCTTTTTATTGCACAATTGATCCTCCCGAAAAACATAATAACACACGCGCAAACGTGTAAAAATGAAGGGAAATGAACAATGTAATAAAAGATTTAGCGTCGATAGAAAGAAACGGTTTATGTAGGATTGTTGATAGAATGAAACAGAAAAATAAGAACAGTTGTTACGTGATATTTTTGATGCCAGTAAGCAAGTTCGCAATTGTTTAAAGGTAAACTGAATGTAATAAATAGTATTTAATAACAGAAGCTTCTCAGAAGAATTTCAACTGAGCCGACCTATATATGATACACATTATTAAGTGTAGTATCAAACGAGTACAGTAATTCAAACATAATACAAGCATCTGCACTGTGAAACATATGGATGATATATCGAGATCAGTGAATTAAATGTAAATTTTAAGGGCAGTTGATTTATTCAAAAGGCACAATAACTCTGATGATTTTAATAACCTAAAAGACTTTAAAAGAAACAAATTAAAACATTTAAAATACAAAAAATATCTACAGACAATCAAAGCATTTCTGATCAATAAAATTAACTGATATTGTAAGCTTGAGGAAGGGTGCTTTAAAATTTGACATGATTAACAGTTATGGCATTATCCGTTGAATAAGCAAACACACAAACTGAAACAGTTGTAAATATGACACAATAAGCATTAATTGTACTTAACTTCCGTTTGCAATAATAGTAGCCCTGTGTCGGAACGTCATATACATGTGTATGCAAAATTGAACTTATCAAAGAGTGTTTGTGTCAAACTACTTCAGTTATGCATGTGCATAAAGGGTCGCCCAAAAGAAGACTGTGCAGTCCGAACAGGCTAATTAGGGCCGACACTTTCCGCCAAAACTTGATTTTTGCTTAGACTTTCTTTGAACGAATAATATCATAGAAACGGAAAGTGTCGTCAATGCTAAGCCTTTGAGGATTGCACAGGCCTATCTAGGACGAAACTTTACGCACATACATTAAACCTCCTTTTTACAAAACACGGCCCGTATACATTATTGATGGAAATACATATAATAAATTTATCCTCGTTGTCGTTTCCGTATATTTAAAATATAAATATAATCATATTACTAACCAGTTCACACTTGACATGCTCAACAAGAAAAACAACATGAACAATCGCTCAGATCGGAAGGCATTCTGGCATCTGGCTGCACGATATTAATGTTGCATTCGCTGAGATATATGTTAATATGACGTACATATATCTGAGGTTTTGCATATATCATAAGCTCCCGTTACCATAAGCACCAAAAATATATGCACCATTGTATTAATTTGAAAACAACATGATACAATATATATGTAATTTTTAATGTATACACTGGCAGTGCAGCACAAGTATCTTTAGGTAAAATATATCAAAATAATATCGATTGTTTGGCAGTGAATAGTACCATGATTAAAACATAATCATGATGCTAACTGTTTAAATATGTGGCAGTTCACGTTAAGTTTAACATTTCTGGACTTGCATATTAGCAACACTATGCTGGCATGTATATGTTACGTCGTGTTTATAATGAGACATTTTCCATGTTTAAAGTCTCTATAACAATCAAAATCAACGAAAAGTTCGTGAAGTATTTCGTAAAATAAAGTTAACACCTTAACAATCAGTGTTCCTTATAGCAATAGCCAAAATTTCTACGCTAGATGTGGTATGATTACATAGATTTTTGTAGATACAAAACGCTTGTTTATATTTTTTGTGGCCACAATTAATTCCCGCGAATATATATATATATATATATATTCATACGACACACGAACACCATCTTAATGTTCATGTGTCGAATGAATAGATATGAAAAACAATAATAAAACGAGCATTTTGTATCTACAAACATCTATTTTACCAGACCACATCTGACGTTGAAATTCCGGCAATTACCAAAAGGATTTTTAATTGGTTAAGTTTATTTTACGAACAATTGTACGAAATTTTCGTTGATTTTGAATAGTAATGTTACTTTAATATTTTTTACTTCTCCATGTATTCAGATTATACTTCACTTATTGTAGATACGACCGAAATCGTGAGTTCAAACACACTTCAATGTATATTAGTGAATATAGATAAATGGCAGTTATGTAGCAGACTTATTTATTTTTCCCATGACATTGGCCAATTTGTAATTTTTAACAACAAATTAAACAAATGATATCCTGACTCTACTTCTAAACAAAGCACAGTAAAATAATAAAATCTTCAAATTGTCGAAAAAAACACTATTTAAGTGCATAAACAATTAATGTTTTGTAAACATTTTTTTTCAATAACAGACATCTTAATCTGCCAATCTAATTGGTCGTCCAAATTCACTTCAGCAATACACTTCAATTTAAAGTATTGCTCTGCAGAAACAAAACTCATAGACCTCGCTTCGTGCGTTACTTATAGCACACATGCAAGGATCGTAGCAACAGTGGTCACCAGTCCCTTGACGATGTCCTCGTACTTCACGAGTGCCCCCTGGCCGTCGGCACTGGAAACGACATAGACTACCTCATGCAGGTTCATGTTGAGCGTCGGTGTGTAGCCTTGCGGTGCCTTTACGTCGTGCAATATAGGTTGTTGCGATGGATTAACTGTACAAAATATAGGGTAAAATTATACCTTAGTAACATTAACGATGAACTTCCAGAACTGCATATCGCGCCAAAACCAACAACCATGATAAGAAAGGTATAAACAACTTAATAAAATCTTAACTGTCGTACCTACCATGACAACTTTATAAAACATAAGCTATTCAACCTACCATGACCAACTTGTTGTCTAAGAATAGCGAGGCCCTCTTCCTGTGACATGAATCTGGTACGTCCGTCCCCTGGCAGCCCCTTGTGTATAGTACCCAGGATCACAGTGGCCCCGCCACCCAGCGGCTCTTCAAACGGCCTATCTTTATCAAAGTCCGTTAGCGGGGTGTCGACGCAGAATAACTTCGTTTTCGTCACACAGACGCCCTCCGGTCGGCGGGGGTCCACGTCCATGTCGCAGTAGAGGCTTTCCGAATTGCCACATTCGGGACACTTTGGCGCCGGTAAGTAGCCGTACACGGCTGTGGTCCAGTTGCGCCAGAGACCGTCGCGGTTCTGCAGGTACTCAAACCCGTGCATCTCCTCCCAAGGGGCGTGGCCAGGGGCGTTGTTGACTGCGTAGTCACCTGGTTCCCGGTAGTCTTTCTCGACGTTCACGCGGCACCTTGAAACCGGAGGTCAATAGTGTTTTATATGTTTTTATGGGAAATAGCAGAAACTGGCATATTTTTCAGAGGCAACTGTCCATTTCGATTTTCTTAATCGCATGCATTTTTCAATTTTCATCCGATCAAATAACGTGTAGGACAGTATATTCCTAGTTCAGATTATCGCATTCAGATTATCGGAGCAGCAAAGTGTAGTCTCAAAATATGTGTTAAACGATGTCATCAGTTTTAACAAGCTAGTAAAACCCCGACACTAACGCAATACTGATTTTCAACATAACCAGTTTAACAAATACACAATCTTCAGCGTGTTGACACTTTCATTGCAAGTGTATAAAATGCTTACATCAATGATGACTGCCGCCATCGGAACTGCTCCCAGATGTAGTCGATGAAGGCGTGGTGCATAAAGAACACGGGGTCATACGACGCCTGGGCCCCGTTGCCCATATCCCCGCCCACCCAATCGTGTATGCCATCGTGTAGCACTTCCAGGTTGTTCACCTGCTGGTAGTAAATCGGTGTGTTTCCGGTCGTAATGTTCTGAAACAAAAGGAAAAAAGTAAAAATCAAGATCGAAGCTACCAATAACCAAAATGAACATTAGAATGATATTCGTATTATTGAGGTGTTACGGGTTGTGATTTTTGTGAATATTACATCAATCAATAATTTTCGACATATTGAAAATAATACGATAATCTCTGAACAGGTCGATATATGTACACACATTTATGAAGTTAAAATAAAATTTTAAATGGGGATTTTTTTACAATGCATGATGATTTGTTTTTGTTTTGCTTTGTTGCAGTTTATAGTTCTTGTAGCTTGGTTATTTAATTATAAATATGTGCAACATTTTAAGCATAACATCACAAGAAAAAGACCTACCGCAAAATAGCAAAAATCCATCAGCTCAGCAATATCGTCCTTGTTGATCAATCTTGGCGGACAAGTTCCGTTACGTGCGATGTCGCGGGCGATCAGCGTGTTAAAGCCGCCGTACATGTTCCTGAAGGGACCCTCGCGGACCGTGCCGTCACCGTTGCCAAGGAAACACGAGCTCCATATGACGGAGTCTGACGGAAGAGGCAGATAGTAGTCCATGGTGTAGTCCCAGTAGGGCAGCGACACTTCCGGATCGATCTCGCGGAGCTTCTCCTCCACCCTGCACAAGACCGAACGTAGTCTAAGTGTGTGTGAACAGCGATATCTAAAGTCATGTGCAATCTGCTATACTTATGAAGTAATAAAATCATTTCTTGCCGACACAAGTGTCATTATTCTGGTCATGCGCGTCTTTGGATAAAGTACCATAACAAATAAATAAATGTCAATATCGTGCCGACCAAATGTCGGACAGTTCGTCCCATAATTTTTGCTGACGGACCACCCATGAATTTATAATATTTTTTAATGTCGCCAAAGGTAGAATACTTGAGTCCCTATAACATCCTAATTGTAAAAGGGGGAACACTTTGGCCATACTCACGCCGCTATGTAAACGCGATGCCAGGGCAGGAAACTGGCCCCGTGGTGTTTCCGGAGCATTTGAACTCCATGGAGACGGCCGAACTGCGCCAGTACGCCCGTCTGAAACAGCAAACAATAATTGACTTTATGAAATCCATACACAAATGAAATGATTGCTACAAAATGTTTTCGGAAATTTGACGTCACGTTCATGACGTCATTCTTTCAATGAGACATTAAAAAAACACTTTTACAATTTTATTTCTAATTTATGATTGAGGATCATTCAGTGTATTAAAAACTTAAAGAGGCCACGCCATGATAATTGAATACCAAATCTGAGTAAGCTGTTTACATGTTAACTAAATTACATAATTAAACATAAATAAGCATTATTTTTATTAACTTTTCTTATGAACTTTTAATTGTACTGACCTCTTTCTTTGACATGTTTTCGGTGTCAATAGCATACTAGTCGGGACCGGCATAAATAAACGTGTAACTTTGTGTTACATAACAATTGTACAAAATATATTTTGACTGAGTGCAGCCGTTGCAATAATGCGTTCATTTAGTCACGCCAATGATGACATGCTGATTTCGTCATTCTCACCTTGTAGAGAACGTTGAACGCCCGGAATAGCTTTTGTCGCTCTGTGACGGAGAGAACCCGGATGTCACGTCGTATTCGGTAGCCGCTCACGGGTGGTTTCTTGCCAAACCTGTGTGCCAAACAAACATTTAAGTTGAGAAAATGCTTTCCATGTTGTGATTGCCAATATACTAAGAAATCATATCCTGTATAGTCTTGTATTTATTGGACATGATGATTACTTCTTAACACAGAGTATTGCGTTGGTTAATAAAAAATTATATTCTGATTAAGTTTCTGGCTTTTTGGCATATTACGAGTCCAACCCAACTCAGACACTGCTCTAGCGAATATATATATATATACATTCATTATGATAACAGTCATTTTTGTGTCAATCACTTGTTTGAAATTAAGACTATAAATAATTTCATAACTGTTTGTTTGTGTGGATAGATTTAAATAATGTCTCTTATGTATATTGGCTACTGAATTTTTTTTTATCATAATCTATGAACGCGGCATTTAATCACTGGCAATATATGCTTAACCATATGAAGCTTATTCCATCATAACTTAAGAAACCTCGCAATCTGTTTTTATTTTATTTTTCTAATTTGTATCTTTTTTTAAAGCTTATTGGGGCCTTTTAATAGATTTTGGCATATTTTGAAGTTTGTCATTAATTGCTTTATATTGATAAATGTAAATATTGGATCTTAAAAGCTCCAGTAAAAAATCAAGAATAAATTTTTAAAAAAGGAAAAAAAAGTAGCCGGTACCAGGGCTCTAACCAGTGACCCCCGGAGTCCTGGAGTTTGTCTGAAGTAAAAACGCATTAGCCCTCTCGGATATTCCGCCGGGTTTACACAGTTTGAATATTTTATACCTTATATAAGCAATCTTCGTAGTGTCGTAAATTTAAACGACAACAACAGAACTCTCCAAATTATTCAATCGTTTCGCGTTGCAACGCTTTATAATTTTTAGGTTTTCAAATCGTCAAAAGATACATTTAATGGCTAAATTGATCTATGGTGAATGTTCAGTAATACTGAATGTTCCTCACAAACATCATAACTAAAACGAAAATTTGCGAATCTGAAACAACTTTTTTCAATTTTGTCAATTTACTAAACCGTGAAAAGATCCCTTTAAGCAACTTATAAAACTTAACACGTGCTGGTTAAAGTAATGAATTTAGTTGTTCGTATGCATTGAACTGGATGATACCATTTCAATGGTGTTTTTAAATGCTCTTTTATATTTTTGTTTTTGTAAATGAATGAAACAGTTTTTGATAATAAATATCGTACATGATGATTTTGCAAAATCATCACTGCCTGCAAAATAAAAATAATAAAGACGCATACAGAAGAACCGTTAATTTATTATCATTTTAATCTGCAAGAATAGCATTAAATGCATAAGTTATTACAAAGGTATAATCCGTGCGCTCATTCGTTAAGAAAACTGCTATTCACGGCATAATAACCTGATCGTTTGCATAAATCACCAAGTCTAGTCGTGTATCAGATAAAAAGGACAGATCTACAATTATAAAAATCATTAATTGACATTTTTCGTGAGAAATTTATGTTTTTACTTTTCTTACTTCATGTTTTACATTTAATGTCGTTGCCTTTCTGCTTGAAGTGCGACCGTTAACGAGGTAGACACCGATACAGATTACTACAAATCGGTTCACTGTCTGATGCATTGAAGTTAAAAGGGGCATTTACATAACGGATAACAATAGCGAACGATTTTAAGTAGAAATAAACACAGTGTTTAATAATAAAAACATAATAATTATATTTATTTAAATTGTTTTTAGATGAATCATATCGCTCAAATGAGAAAATGATAATAAGTAAAACTATGGACGGTCTTTAAGAATCATTATGCGAAAATGGGTGTTATGCTTTATGCGGCAAGCCCAGCTGCATAATAGTCTGAACATTCTCACAGTCAAGCGCGGACTTCTTCGTCAGCTTAAAAGACCACGAAAATGTGCGTGCATTAATTGCGGTTAACGTAGATCCTGACCAGATTGCGCGTAAGAATGTTAAATAATTGCGAAGCCTAAGGCATTGCCCCCCCCCCTCTCTTAAAAAATAGTTGTATTTATTGTTTTGTGTGCACCATCGTTTTATTTACTATATTTAGTAATATCTTTTTTACATTAAACGCGCTTCTAGCCGTTTACACGATTTATATATGTAATCATCGTCAAATAGCAGCCTCGTCCTTACTTTTTGGCGGCAAATTCGTTGAGCATGGCGTAGTCTTCTGGTAGCAAGGGGTTGGCGGTGACTCTGTTCACAAAGTACGTCCGCATACAGCCCTCTGACGCCAGGGTCTGGTTTACAGGCTCGTTCTAAAATTTTAATAAAATAAATAATAAAAATGAATGTATACATCAACTTTTTTCTAAGATGGGAATATTAATGTGTAATAACAAGACGCACTTAACGATGACACGTGCCACTTTCAGGAATGTAGTATTATCTCCGTTTCTGACTACTTCCTACTTGCAATTTAAATAATAGTAACACGAGTACTAAATAAAATAAAAGCAATTATTAAAATAAATCAGAATCAGACAAAAAGGTATGAGATGAATATGGCAAAAGGTAATATAAATATGAAGGAAATAAACTAAAATAAAAAGACCTAACAAAAGAAAAACAAATGAAAGACAAAAAGACAAACGACAGAGTCATGATTTAAACTTGTTGCCGTAATAATCTGTATAATGTTTATATTGCCACTCTACCAAAAAAGCCCATGACCCAGCTATCAGACGAAACGTTATCCTTAAACCTCCTCACGTGATGAAAGAGTAATAAATATTAATGCAAAAGACAGTATCATATCCTTCAGTCTTTCGCTTAAGTTAAAACGTAACGAGGCCCTTGCTTCAATAATGTGTATATTTTTAATGTTGTTAATTCACTGGTCATGCGATGATGTTGACTGATATTGGTAAACAAGCAAATAAAAACAACGACCAAATCGTTCATTTTTTATCTGAAATATTGAAAGTACAAAAATCTGAAACTTTGTAGATAGATTCTGTATGTCTACAAAGTATATGTCTAATTAATTCCATTCTGATGGAAATTATGATATTCAGAACTCTTCTTAAAGGGGCTGTATGTATTGCTGTTTTAAATTAAAGGTGCAGTTTGCGAAAATTATGCATATCAATTGAGAAAATAATGAATGTAATGATGTTGATGATAATTATATTGATAGCAATCATGATTATGATAATGAACACTACGACGATGGCGACGACAATAATTTTGATGATGATGACGATGATCATAAGAGAGGTAAAGAAAAATAAGAAGAATAACAATAATAATAATTATAAGTATAATTATTATTACATGTATTATAATAATAAGACTAAGAAGAAGAAGGAGATGGATGATGATAATAATGATGCTGATGATGCTGATGATGGTGATGATGATGATGATGATGATGATGATGATGATGATGATGATGATGATGATGATGATGATGATGATGATGATGATGATGATGATGATGATGATGATGCTGATGATGATAATGATGATGATGATGATGATGATGATGATGATGATGATGATGATGATGATGATGATGATGATGATGATGATGATGATGATGATGATCATGATGATCATGATGATGATGATGATGGTGGTGGTGATGATGATGATAATGATGATGATGATGATGATGATGATGATGATGATGATGATGATGATGATGATGATGATGATGATGATGATGATGATGATAATGGTGATGATGACGATGATGATGATGATGCTGATGTTGCCGCTGCTGCTGCTGCTGATGATGATGATGATGATGATGATGATGATGATGATGATGTTGATGATTACAATTGTTATTTTTATATTTTATTACTACTGTTATTATTAATATTATTGCTTTTATTGTTTTTGCTTATTCCTCTGAGGTTTTTGAATTTGTCCAAGCGGAAAGATTACGATGATGATGATGATGATGATGATGATGATGATGATGATGATGATGATGATGATGATGATGATGATGATGATGATGATGATGATGATGATGATAATGTTACAATTGCAATTGTTATTTTTATATTTTATTACTACTGTTATTATTAATATTATTGCTTTTATTTTGTGTGAAAGTTTACAAGTACCTGCCAAATACCCGACCCGGCTTGCATCCCAAAGGCAAAGAGGGGTGGTAATTTAATCCTTGTATAATAGCCTGACATGCGCATTTCATTTGTTTAAAAGAAACATGACACCTAAAACCGACCATTTCATTTGATCTATAGGATTGAAAAGGTTAAATGTCGTCTGCTAAGTTTCGGTGAATACTTTGCATGCCATGAATGAAACATTACTAATTTAATACAAAATGTATAACCGTTGAGCTTCATGAATTACCTTGTTTAGAATTAAATTATCTGACTGTTAATAAACAAAAATTTCCCAGGTTAAGCGAATAAAAGTCATTGTATGATCGTCTAACTTAAACTTTTACTTTTTGTTAGTTTTTTGCACTATTTGGATCATGAAGATTATAAACTCGGAAGATGCTGATATTTCTTCTGAACATGTAAATTATAATTTATCCTCGTAGAAAGCAAGTTTGGTCTAATGACAGCATTTTATACTGAAATCAATGTCTTCCTTTACGAGCGCAGCTATTAAACTGCCTGACTTAACGGTGTATATTTGTCATATGATATTGGGGAGAATTGGAAAAATGCGTTCAGGCTAAACTATTTTTCTATCAAGATGTTTTGATGTAAAAATATATAAAAAACATATAGCATATTTGGCGTGGACATGCTCGAGAAATGCAGCATGCATTACAAATTTTGAGACTTACATACAACATATTTACCTTGAATTATTAAATACTAATAACGACGAATATAACGATCATGAAGAAATGCTTTAATAATATTTTCGAGATGGGTATGCATTCGGATTTATTGAACTTAAACAGTTAGAACAACATCCACAAAGTGTGTTATTGTGTTTAATATATTGCAATAAAGATAATGAAATGAAGTTAATTTAGAACAACACGCGTAAACAATTTTGTTCTGAATGTTTTTTAACAAACCAAATATTTTAATAAGTGTTTTGGTATAATTACCAGCATTAAAGACCACACCAACGTAAGTAAATGTAACAGTAAAACGTTTTGTCTACGGCGAATGCACAAACGGCAATTAATATCATGATATATATGTTTTGTGCACCGACTCTGCAACTTCGGTCGTCAGAAACTTTAACTTCATTATTATTTTTATTTTACAAATATATGAAAAAATACTAAACGTACCTGCAGCTATTTAATAACTAATTTTGTTTCGCTGTAAATCCTTTACGTTTATGCAAAAGCGATGTTTTACTTTAAACACAACCATACCTGATGCGAATGTGTTTATAGAGTCTTCACTTAAATTAAGTACATGGTATGCATCCTACCGTGTTTACATTGTCGTTCAAACTTTATGAGCCGTGCTCTGTGAAAAAGGGGATTTAATACATGTGCGTAATGTGCCGTACCAGATTAGTCTGTGCAGTCCGCACAGGCTAACCAGAGACGACACTGAACGCCTTAATTTTCTTTTTGCTATAAAGATACTTTCTTGAAACGAAAAATATCATAAAAGCGGAAAGTTTCATCCCTGATTAGCCTTTGGGGACAGCACAGGCTAATCTGGGACGACACTTTAGTCGCATGCATTAAACCCATTTTTCACAGAGCAAGGCCCATATATTTACACACACAACTGTGTAACTATATTGATTGTGCAAAGTAGCATACAATGTAAAATACTTTGATAACGTAATAATTACGTATACAGTCGCCAAAAAAGTTTGATGGAATGCTTATACATATATTTGAAATAGAATCAGAAATGGGACTCACGCAACACTTTTGGATGATTGTATATAAGCATTCCTGATTGTTTTATAAGTTTCAAGCACTTTTGTCGTATTCATATTAAATTGAAGCAGTAAATATGCGAAGTGAAAACCAAAGTATAAAGTTCGATTTTTTTTAAACGTTTAGTACATGCTTATATATTTCTTTATACAAAGCATGAACATATTGTTTAAAATACTTTATTACAAAATTAAGTAGCTTTAAAGTATAAAAATGATGTCGAAATTAATGCAGAGAAAATATGGCATGGTACTAAGGTAAACGCCATATGCAATTTGTCTGTGCATTTTTAAACAAACCTGGTTTTATTTTGCAGACACATTATACTATTTACACATTATAATTACATGTGTTGGCATATCGTACGTTAATGCAACAAAGTTATTTAACGTAGCTTTCTATTTTCAGTGTAATTGACGTTGATTATACTTCGCAGACATGAGCCAGGTTCGTATATTGTTAGGCATGAACTAGTATACAATAACCAAAAAATCCCGATGAATTGAAATAAAACAATTCGAGAAATATTTTTAAAAAATGTCTGTTTTACGCATTGATTGTCCAGCCCATATTGCGTAATCGTCCCCCAAGAGCGTTTAAATGTTTATTACCTGCGCACGTTGCTCGCAATCAAGAACCTCTTGTGGTTTTTGAAACACATTGCTGGGGCACGACGGCTGCGACTCGATAACAGCCAGAAGCCCCCACAAGATACTCAAAGCAACGAATCCTTTGTCACACATTGCTGCAATCTTTCTACTTCGAGGTGAGCTTAGGGAAATCCACACGAAGAGTGCGAGGATACAGTCGATACCTTGCTTAAACATGAATCGTCCGTACGAAGGCATGTGACCCTGAACACATGATCCAAAATTTAAGCCAACCAATGAGCGCCTTTGGGGAGGCACGTTCTGTACGAAAGGGGCGTCTCATAAAATATATTTTGCATCTAAGGAGATTGCATATGCATTGCATGGGTTGTACATTGAACGGCGTGACGAGAATGTATCAAATATCGTAACAGGATCGTGCACGAGGTAACAAACATGTGACTCGGGATTAATTATGCAACTTCTTGATGTCAACAAGGGCATGACGCACTAAATCAAGTATGTGCAACCAGACTTGATATACATTTTATAAAACATGAACAATTGTTTTTCAAAACCAGCAAACAAGCAACCGAGCGTAAAGCCCTTCGTGGCAGTTCGCATTCATTGTTCAGTGGTCTCGCATGACTGAGAGCGTTTGCATCAAAAGTAACAAAAATTGTGTAGGCAGTTTTTTTTTGTAATAATATATATTCATAGGATATTAATTTACACGCAGTCGAATTAATTCATTATTAACAAATAACATTGATACAGGATTAAAATTCCCTACCATTTAGTTTAGTTTAAACCTATTTATTTTGGCTCGATTGCATAGAAAGTAATTTCCTACTTATTTGAAATGCTCTCGAGTCCGTTCTCCTGGGCCTAGAACCAGTACTTGGTGTCTATATGGGAGATCGAAAGTACGCTCCCACAGCGGGGATCGAACCCGTGACCTCCCGGTCGCAAGGCGGACACCATATCCATTACACCACGGCGACCATTTGCACATGATAGTTTGGAGTAAGCAAGGTCAGCAAATGTATTCGTTCAAACGAATGGTCAAGGACGTTCATAGTTGCATATTTCAACTAATATATCGTTTATTTTTATAAATTTCTGTGAGAAATATAGATGTGTAAATGTAGTATAAATAGTTGTATTAAGAAAGCAGTGATTTGTGTACACGGTATTTGGCGAAGATAACATATGTAATGTTTTCCGTTTCATTAATATGTCTGACTTAAATGTAATAACCTCGACTCAAACCAAGCTGGTTCAAAAGCGGATGCACTATACATACATTACGTTTATATAAGTCAAATAAAACTTGTATATTTACTTCCAATTTGGGCAACCCTATTCTGGGCAGAGATTGCTATATATGTCCTCTGCTTTAAGGCACCGTTAATGGGCGGTATACACATGGGCTTGCTTTTGACCCGCAATCGCATTTGCCGACGTGTTAGAAACCAAATGAATTGAGCCGTGCTCTGTGAAAAAAACAAGTTTGATGCATGTACGTAAAGTATCATCCCAGATTAGCCTGTGCAGTCCGCACAAGCTAATCAGGGCGACATTCTCCGTTTTTATGTTTTTTTTAAGTCTGCAGGAAGTCTCTTCTTTGCAAAAATCCAGTTAAGGCGGAAAGTGTCGTCCCTGATAAGCCAGTGCGGACTGCACAGGCTTATCTGGCAAGACACTGTAAGCAAATGCATTAACCCCCTTTTCACAGAGCGCAGCTCATATAATAGTTCCAAGGAGATCACTTCACAGCGGATTATTGGATTTATCTCACACGACTTGACATTGCGGTTCACAGGTTACAGCAGATTACAGGTTCGCACTTTACATAAAGAATATTTTAATCGCGCATAGGAAACAATCTTTGGCGCTTTGGGGATCCAGTACCACTTTTTTATCATGCATTACTTTGTGTTACTAGAATAGTATTTATTTAAACGTGTCAATTTAAATTTAGCAATCTGGCTTGAATAGTTTAACTTGTCGCAGACTGTAAAAAGGATAGAACACTGTATCTTATTCACTCAAACAAACACGTTTTTAGATGATTACATAATCATAATCAATCCATTTTCCTTTGTATACATATGATTGCTTTTACAATTTGCATACTTTTCCATCTTATGATGATGAATGTATAAATCGCTAAAACGTATTCAATATATCACAAATTTAAAATAGTCGTTGCAAACAACACGAAAGCCCAGGCAATTTAGCGACAAATGTGTTCTTGTACTTTCAAGTACGGGTATTCGAGACAAGAAGGTAGATTAT